>NC_056729.1:1344299793-1344544793 GCF_019279795.1 Protopterus annectens
TAAATAAAAGCTTATTGTTGTGGCAGTTTGGTTGCTTATTCTGTTTCTTGTGTCATTTAGGTATTTCAGTTACAGAAATAACCAATTCATGCTACCATTACATTAAATACGGGATATCATTATGTCCTACACTCTTAGCACATTTGCCATTTTTAATATTTGTTTTCGGGACACAACTGGCCATAGAGGGGCTGCCCCTCGCAAAGTGGGACAGGTGGTGACCTTAGTCACTACTCCTATGTCAGTGCGGCACGCTGACATGCTGCTGTACACCTTCTCTGAGTATAACCAGTGATGGTGCATTGCGGGACAAACGCGGTCTCATGCGTATCCTTTGCTCCTTGGACGGGTACACTTAAGCCTTCGTGGGTTGTATTTGCTTCTCCGTTTAGTTGGGACGGGTACTATGTTGCATACTCTACGTGCGTTTCATTCTGCACGGGCCCTGGCTGCTGCCATTACTATTATGGGCGGACCGTGGCAGTCAGCACATTAGGTTGCTCACCGCATGCCGGCTTAGCCACGCCTCCGGACGCATCCTACTTGGGCTCGCTCACGTACACTACGCACGTGTCTGTGGTTGCGGTGCACTCTCATTAATATGCATATGGCGCTACTACGCCGGCTATTCACTGCACCGCCGGCGCTGCCCTTACGCCGGCCTTGCGCCGAGCTTCATGAATCCTGGGGATATCTGATCCAGCAACAGAGGTTAAGACCTTAAAGCTCATCAGAATGAGATAAGGTTTGTGAGTAGGAATGACTGATTCTACCTGTTCAAGTATTGTTTTATTTTTTTATTCATTGTGGAGAGACTGTATGTAAGGTGGAAAATGTGGATTACTGTTTGGATGCTGCCACTGTAAGAAATACGGACTGGGTACAGACTGGGTTGAGTACAATGATCTTACATTCATACAAATATTTCAAGCACGGGCAATAATGCCCTTCTAGCCTGCCAACATCCCAAAGACAGCTGTTCCCATAACAAATGTCTAGACTGTTCTTAAAAATGTCTAAACTAGTGCTTTATTTGATGTATTTTGGTAGCCTATCCCAGGCAACAACTACTCTCTCAGAGAATCAGTTAGTACATTTCTCAGTACTATAGAATGTTCTAAAGTTTTCTGATTATTCTCTACTGCTGTTTGATAACTCCAAGCATTCCCAAAGCTTGTTGTCTCTAAATGCACCATATACCCGAATAAGATCTCCTGTTAAATATCTATATGAGACACTGTACAAGTTCAGACATTTTAGTCTTTCATAATCACTTACATTTTCACATCCAGTGATACCCTTGGTATATTTCTGCTGTACTCTTTCCAGTTTACTCATGCTTGTTTTCTTATAAGGTTTCCATATTGTATACCAGGTTTGGGTCTAATGTAACTAACAAACGATTTCCTAGACTTCATAAATATTTTATACAACCTGTAGTTCTGTAATTATCATTAGCCAATCGGTTAATATGATTAGAAAAATTCAAAGCTGGATCAGCCCATATACCCAGGCCCTTAAATGAATCTACAGTTTTAATCACTGCATGCTGTATTCGCTATTCACCTTTCAGATTATGTCTCTTAAATCTCATATGCTTAGCTTTTGATGTATTTATCAGCATATTATTCTCTCGTTCCCAAATGGTCAATTTAGTCAAGTTCTTTTGCAGACATGCCCTATCTGTACACATGTAATCCATTGACCCATTTTCAAGGCATCTGCATACAGCTTGTAGAACACTGTCCTCAGATGAAAAATATAGATCTGAAAAATACAGTCTAAACCAGCATGGGCCTTGGGCAGAGCTCTTTGGGACACCCTAACTGTAAATATGAATTTCATCTGTCCAATTTCTGTATGATACTTGCTGTGTCCTATTTGTAAGCCATGTAGTTATCCATCTTATCAGGAGTATATCAATATCTAGTTGCTCTAATTTATCAGTCATTGGTTTGTGTATGACCCTATCAAATGCTGAAGTTAAATCTACATAACTTATATCACAGCACAATTTTCATTCAAAGCTATTGTTATATTGTTATAGAACATCATGTCACAGGTGGTCATAGCTCTATTTTCAACAGATATATGCTGATATATGGAAGTTTACATTGTTGCAGGCAATACCAGGAAACCAGAAAGTATCACAGCACAGTTGCTGCACTATCCAAAATGATGAATTCAAGAGTTCAGTGGTGATTTATTCATAACAATTGGTTACACAGTTAACACACTGGTTTGGTTCTTGTGCTGTTATATGGTTTCAAGTCCCAATCTTTCCAGTTCTGACAATAATTTAACTTTTTCTATTATTTTTTCCACAACAAGAAAGTAAACTTATGGGTCTGTATGACTTTTGTTTGTCCTGTTTCACTTTCCCTTAAAGACAGGTTTAACAAGTGTACATCTCCAATCATGACAAATCACTCAACATTTATACAACCTACTGACTAACAGATATAATGGTACTGAAAGTTCATGTCGAACTGTTCTCAGGCCATTATTACCAGTTCTGTCTCCTGCCTGACCTTTGACTCAGAAGCACTATTTAATAAGAAGGGAGAGGAACAAGCATGATCAATTGAATTTGTTATGCTTGGACTTTAGTGCTATTTTAAATGTTAGGAATTGAAGTCTTAAACCAGTGTCTTGTAGGAGGGCTGCAAAATTATATTTTCTAAAGGAGATGGGGTTAATGGATATTGAAAATGATCCAAGCTACATGTAATTCCTGATGCATGGTGTAACAGAGACAATGGACCATGCTTTTGTGTTTTATTTTCTCTGAAGCAAGGAGCAATAAAGATAGAGGACTATCTGTTACCAAGCATGTAAGGGAATGAAATGAAACTTATTTGTGGAGCAAGCAACTATATTGTGTGGCCTGTTTTTGTTGTAATTGGGGCAAACATCATCTCATGATGTTATGTTTTCCTCCTATGATAATAATCTGGGTCAGGGAGTGTTGCACCTCCCCTCACACCTTTTCTTCTTTTTTCTATCAGAGCACCAAACATCATCATCATCTTCTTTCGGCTGTTCCCGTTAGGGGTCGCCACAGCAGATCACCTGTTTCCATTTCTTCCTGTCCTCTGCGTCTTGCTCTGTCACACCAACCACCTGCATGTTCTCTCTCACCACATCCATAAACCTTATCTTAGGCCTTCCTCTTTTCCTGTTACCTGGTAGCTTCATCCTTAGCATCTTTTTCCCAATATACTCAGCATCCCTCCTCAGCACATGTCCAAACCAATGTAATCGTGCCTCTCTGGCTTTGTCTCCAAACCTTCCAACCTGGGCTGACCCTCTAATATACTTATTCCTAATCCTGTCCACCCTCGTGACACCCAGTGCAAATCTTAACATCTTTAATTCTGCCACATCAGCTCAAACTCCTGCCTTTTTGTCAATGCCACTGTCTCCAACCCATATAACATAGCTGGTCTCACTACCCTCTTGTAGACCTTCCCTTTCACTCTTACAGGTACTCGTCACCAAACATATTGGGAATGAATTCTTGATGAAGATTCTTCTCCTACTAATATGCCTGGCTTGTTCTGCAGTCATTGAATGAGACTAATTCAAACCTTGAACAATAGTATAAGGGGTGGTGGTCAGGAGACAGGTAAGGGGCAGTGGTCAGGAGACAGATAATATCTTCCTGGGGGAGGATGGGGAAGATACTCATGTCAATAGTAACTTGATATGCAACTACCATGGGAATGCTGGTAAGTAGGCATACATTGTTAATACTAAGGCAACAGAGAGGGATCCACCCTTTGAAGTAGAACTGTAGAATGTTATCCTGAGTAGGAAGGATGTAGAAAGGGGTTCAGGGGTAGTGAGTGCAAATAGGAAGTATACATTTTAACTCACTTCTTAAAACAGTAGGCTTGAAGGATATTTGGCTGATAAAAAAAAAACAACACAACTGATTAAAGGAGTTCCAGCCTTTAATCACAGAAGTACCATGCATGGTCAGGAATAGATAGAGGCAATGTTTTGGTGGAGCATGAGAGGCATCTGCAGAACATAGAAATGGGCATAAAAGTGATTGCAAATCAAAGCTATGTTAGCTACAGACAAAAACTAGAGTTGAGGTGAAGCAGATGAAGCACTGGAGGTTTCCTGTGTAACTGTTAGCTATAAGAAAAGGCAAAGTGGGTAGAAAAGTAATTAGATGAGCTCCTGGGGAAGGGAGAAGGATGATTTGGAGTAGAATGGGACAAATTTATAGAGGACATAAGACAGGAATGATAAAATACATTAAAAGGAAGCAAGGAGAGGGGAGGAAGAATTTTGATGAGACACAATGTGAGCTAAAAGTCTTCCAAGCTAAGGAGAGTTTAACAAAGACAGAGGTGACAAAGAGGCTTCAGGACATGACTGACAAGAAAGTGGAACTGAAAAGGGCAGCAGATGGACTGTTGTATTTTGTGAACTCTCCTAGTGCCTTGAGACCATTTGCATTAAGACTGGGATTGCAGAATGTGGAGACGGGTCTTTAAGGTAAGGAAAGAAGAGGCTGGAATGGAAGTAAGGATCTTACTTTGCTCCTTGAGGGTTTTAAAAAAGTTCTGTCAAAGTCTCTGTGCATTAACAGATGATTGGAAGGTAATCAGCTTCACATTTCCAAAACAAGATAAATCTGATCAGATTGCCAGGTCAACATATGGTAGAATTACGTGCACCATAACAGTGGAAGATATGAGGGTTTCACTACTTAGGATCATGTTAAGTATGTCTCCAGAGATGGATGGGCTCCTGGTGGAAATTTAGAAGCTAGAAAGAGATGGACTTTTAAGAAAATGGCTAAAATTGATGGATGGTATCCTGGCAGAAACCAGTCTGCTAGAATCATAGAAAGGGAACCTAATAGCAGTTGTGCTATAGCAGAATAAAGATCTCTTTACGCTGGCCTAATATCAGCTAACTGTAGTCAACCATGACTATAAAACTTTTATGTCTGTAATTGCCAACAAACTAGCAAAGTTAATCCCTCATTTGTTTCATGGGGACTTATGTGGGATTTGTAAGGGGCCAAAGGACTGTACTTTTGAATATACGGAATGCTCAAATGATGCAGAAGGATGTGGGTGTTCTCAGACTGAATGCTGAAAACCCATTTGATGGAGTGAGTTGGACATTGCTATTTGAATTAATGAGGGGATGGGGGTTTCCAGACAAATTTTTTCCAGCTCATCCAATGGTGCTACATTGGGGCCTCAACAAGTGTAAAAATACAAGCTAAGCCATAGACCCTTCCAAGTATACAGGATGACTAGACAAGGTTGCCTTTTTCCCCCCTTTGTTGGTTGCTTTGTATTTGACAACATTGGCCTGTGCAATTTGGTAATCCAAGATAGAAGGCTATAGATGGCAGAAAAAGCTTATGTTATTTATGGGTTATATCTTGATTATTTTAGCCAACCCCTGAGGGATATAGAAAAGTTATGAGATATTTTGCCAAGTTTTGAGCATCTTTTGGAATGTAAAATAAAATCTGAATAAAGCAAGGGGGTAAGTGATTAACTCTTAGCCCTCAAGAGAGCTTAAGGCAAGCAAACCCAGCTTCCGTGAGCATAAGTCAGTAAATAAAGTATCTACATGTACCTAGAGGTAAACCTAAGGTCCAGTGTGGAGGCTACATTACAGTATACATACCCAGAGATACTGATTAAGGTTAGTTCTATGTGTGACAGATGGAGATTAACTACATCATATTACATTAGAGGGTGCAGTCCCTACAGATATGGCTACTGTTAGAGCTATACCTGAGTGATACTTTTTGTTGGATACCTAGAAAGGAGGTTTTGAAGAAGGTAAATCAATAAATATCTTATTTTCTTTGGGAGAGGACAAGACCTAGAATACCCTGGGATCAGATGAATGTGCCAAGGAATTGTGGGAGGTGGGGCGGGGCATTCCATAAGTTATAAGCAGTGCAATGGTCATTACTAATGACATGTTTGGAAAAAATACTGGGCTGAGTGGGATCAAATGATATGGGAAAAGTTGTTAAATGACAAAAATGCCAACTTAATAGGAGCAGTGTTGGGGGGGGGGCAGCAGGAGGATTACCCATGTAGCTCAAGTTCAAAAGCTGTTGAAGGAAGTCATTAAGACTAGTCTATTAGAGGTATGGTGTGACGATATTCTCCCTAAAAGGAGGACTGAGAAAGAGCCAGGAAAATAATATAATGAGGCACTAAACAAACTCAGAGACAGGGATTTGGTATTGGCAATGATTAGTAAAAATTAATAAAATAAAAGGTTGGGATGAGTTGGGGAATGAGTGAAAATTAAGGGAGGAATGATAATGGTTTTACATTGCTCTAGTGAATAAGGTAAAGATGTTGAAGCAGACTTGGGCCAGTTTGGAGGACTTGCCTAAAGCAGTGATGTAAAGAAAGAAAGAAAGGAGGAGAGAGCAGTCCTTGGAAGGAGCCCTCTCAAAATCCTGTAAATGCCTAAGGAATGTAAAAGAGAGGATAACAGTGAAACCCCTAAAAGACGTTATTAGGCATTTCAATCACAAAAGAAATAAGGGCTACAGTTTGTAGGTTGTTAAAATCTGCTACAATGTCCTGTAGATTTAAGATATCTGAACAGAAGTGTTTATTTATGTGTTTTATACCCCCAGGCAGAGTTGTGAGGATGCTCTCCAGAACATCAACCACGTATTGATGCTACAGGGAAGGATAGTTTTAATGACTGGACTCATATTTTCTGGGACTTTGAATTTCGGCTTCAAGGGCTGAACGACAAAGTTATTGGAGTCCAGGTAAAGTTTACAAAGGAAATGCCCTTTCTAGGGCAATCATGCAATCTACCAGTACATAATCAACACCTGTTATACTTAAGTTTGTTGTTAGTGAAGAAGGAAATCACTAAGAGATGGAAGAATACAGTGTCCTCCAAAACAACAGACATGATAAACCTCCTGAATGACCTCATGGAAAAAGAGGAAGAGAGCTGTATTAGGGCTAAGAAGGGTACATTCATTGTTAGATTGTTGCCCTGGCTACGTTACACTATGTGGACAGGGAGGGTGAGCATTAGGCAAGCTAAAGGTTTACTAATATAAAATGGCCTCTCTAAGAGGTAGTGGAAAGAAAGAAAGAAAGGACAATTTCAGCTTGACTCAGCCTTTGGTGTAATTAGGGTTTTTTAAGGAAAAAATAAAAAGTAAGGGGTTGATTAATGTTAAGAGAAAAAAGCCTGGGGGTGTATTTTGTATGTATAGCTTGAATTTTGATCCAGTTGTTACATAGAATAAATTTTGTAGTAATGCTAAACTTTTCTGAAAATATACTTTTGTTTAATATCCTTTTTGTTAAGTTGATTTGCTGTGCTATACGATACTAAATAATGATGCTTGAAAAAAAAAGAAACTAAAAACATTCACACATGGGGAGCATACTTTCCTTAGAATTAAAGGCATCTATTAGTTATACAAACTTGACAATAAATCTTTCAAATTACTTAGGGAATTTACCAGTTGTAGATTGTAGTGTAACTGATGTGTGCTGTAGCTTTAAGAAGTGTATCAAAGCTGTACGTGCACGTATAAATTCTCCTGATGTGCGATCTCAAGTGCTATTTTGTAAGAGCAGCCACAGTGAGATCATGTATGATTGCAGTTGTTAGTTGTATATAAGTTACGTAAGTTAAAGTCAGTAATTAAGTGTTTGTATATAATAAAGCGGCTTGAACAGAACCCACAAAGACTGTTCTATTGTATCGGGAATAGGAGAGCGACATGGTGTCAGAACTGGCATAGAAAAGAGGAAAATCCAGAGCCATGAGGTGTGCAGACGACAGTAAAGGTAAAGTTAAGAGAAACGAGCACAAAAAGAGCCAGAAAAGAATCAAAGGTAATGAGAAGTGGTATGGACTGTTTACTTGATGGAAAAGACAAAAAGGAGCATTACAAGGGCACAGACTGCATTATTAAACAAGCGGGAGGCACGAAAAGTTTGTTGACTAAAAGGAAATGTTAAAACAAGTGCATTTGGTGAAATGATTAACAGTAAAGCTAAAAGAGCATGTTTAAAGCAAACTTAATGTGTTTCAAGTAAAACGTGGCATGTTTAGAGTAAAACAAGGACAAGAAAAGTACATTGGGCATAAAAAGGGCTTAAACAAGCAAAACAAATATAATAAGGGCAAAAAGGGCACATTAAACAGAAATAAAGCAAGGTAACTGCATGTGTTTTGACAAAGTTCTATGTTTTGGCATAACTATGACTTCATATTGTATCAAGGGCATAACTAAAGTTATTTGAAGTATCTCAAAGTGTGTAAAAGTGCTTACAGTGTATGCTTATTACTGTGCATGTATTTTGAAGAGTTTATTGTGTACAAAGTGCTAATATTTCATGAAATACAGTCAAAGTATAGCTATTTTGAAAAATTATTGCGCTGGCTGTGTCTATTCGCAAAGTGCCACCATTACAGACTGTAAAGAACTGCCTAACAAGGTACCACCATTTTGGGGACATTTTAGTGTGCTGTATGCAGTTATTCACAAAGTGCTATTACTTCGAAATGTTATTGAGTCTAGGGCAAGAGATGTCCAGATTATTCACATTGTGCAGTTATTCAAAATGCATCTTAAAATGCTGATAAATTACGTTAGCATTGCAAATTAGCATTACAAGAGTGTTAAAGTGCCTGAAGTGTTAGTCACAAAGTCCAGTTATTCTGAGGTACTACGAGTTGGTTCATTAGCATCATTTTGAAAAGTCCAAAAGGTATAAAATTCTGAAGTACAGAGGCATTGAACAAAGTTACAAATAATGGCATAAGTTTCTGGCATATGTGCATGTGTGTATGTTTGTGGTTATTTACAAACTATTCACTGGTATGTGTTAATATGGCAGCCGGCTTTCGAAAACCCGTACCCCTGGTATTTGATCAGAATATTGCAGAGAATTCAAGAATATCTGAGCAAGAGTACAATATTTTTATACAAGCAGCTTATGCAGATAGAGATGCATGCACCAGGGCATTCATTTTACTAAACCTAACTAGGTCAGAGGTCATAGAAAGAGAGCGGTCATTTGTGTATGCACCTGCAGTATATGAAGGAGAAGGTGAAAACAGTCATATTGTTGTACAAGCTGACTCAAGGGAAGACCCCGAGTGTTTGAAGCAGAAGTTCAGAGAAATGTGTAACCCCCAAACAAATATTGCATTAAAGAGACATTTGTTTTACATGAAAGATCAGAAACCAGGGGAAACATTTGCAGCTTATATAACTGACCTGAGAAACAGAGCTAAGATGTGTCAGTTTGGTGACTTAAAAGATGAGTTGATAAAGGACAGGCTTGTGTGTGGTATTAGTGTTACTGTGAGAAAGATTTTACTTTGTGACAGTGATTTAATGTCAAGCAAAGCCATGCAGAGTTTTCAACTCCATGAAGTGACAGAAAAACACACAAGTAGGCTTGTGAGTGACAAGAGCATGATTTCAGTTAGCTCCAAAGCAAATGTAGACAGCATGCAACATGTGGCAAACAGAAGCAGGCCCAAGCATGTGGCAGCTACAGGGTTTCCTGGGAGGACACGTAGCTTTCCAGAAAGTTCTAAGAAGAGAGCAAGTTCAGTGCAGTACAAGCATGAATTAGCAAAACCCAAGTCTAACTTTATTGTTAACTGTCACAATTGTGGTGCAAATCATGAGTCTAAAAGAGAGACGTGCTTAGCATTTGGCCAGCAATGTCATGAGTGTAAAAAATGGAACCACTTCCAAAAGTTTTGCAAATTAAGTAAGCCTCACACAGTTGTAAAGAAAGGTTACACAAAAAAGCAAATTGATCAAGTAGAGTCAAAACAGTCAGCTTTCTATGTAGATGGTGCATCTGTACTTGATGAAAGAGTCGATGCAGTGAATGTATTAATAAGGAGCAAAGTGTTTTGTACTGTCTGGATTAATGCAAAATCCGCAGAGTTTAAAGCAGACACTGCTTGAAAGTGTAATGTTATACCAGTGGGCACATTTGCTAAAGTGAGAACTAAAAAATGACTCAATGTAGCCAGTAGTGCAAGACTTGCTGCTTATGGAGGTGAGGAAATTCAGACTGAAGATTCAGTGATGCTTTCATGTTAACCAAATAGCACACCAAACAGCCAGTACTTCTCCAGCAATTCTCCTTTATTATCAACGACCTGGTACCTCGGCAATTCGCCTTCAAGGATCACAACTTACTGCTGCACAGTAGCAGTTTTATATATAAAGCAATTAAACAATCAATTAATTAATTAGCTAATTAATTCCAAAAAAGGAGAAAGACATATACATTTTTAAAGTGATCTCACAATAATTCCTAAATAAATATTCGTATCAATAAAATTACATTTTAAATTCATTATATGTTCCAATTATATATTATTATTAATAAATTCATGTATAAATGTAAATATATTATTTTTAAATACATTCAATAAAAATGAACTAATTTGATGTATAAATTTCATCAAATACCCAATTCTAAATTTAGACCAAAAGGTTTTAAAGTGTTGAACTTCAAAATCATCCTAGTTTCCAGCTCCAGTAATCTATCAGAAATGTTATCACCCCTACAAGTAAAAGGCTTGCCCAGAACACTAAATTTTAAACTTTCTGACTTCCCTTCATGAGCTTCAAAGAAGTGTTTAGCAACGGGACTAGATAGATTTAAATTCCGAATGTCCCTTAAATGCTCCAAAATTCTAACTCTAACCATTCTTTTGGTTTGTCCAATATACCAAATGTTATTACAACTACAAGTAAGTGTATATACAACACCAGTGGATTTGCAATTAAAATAATGCTTGGGGGTATGGTTAATATTATTAATAGACCTGACATTTATTATTCTATCACATAAGCTGCAAGAGCCACATCTAAATGTTCCCACATTAGTAGTATGAAAGGTTTTTTTGATTAAGAGGTTATTATTTAATATTTCCTTTAAATTTTTACCTTTTTTATATGAAAAAATTATATGATATGGAAAGAGTTCACCTATAGATTCATCCTCACTGACCAAGTACCAAAACCTTTTAATTAAGGAAATAAATTTTTCAGAAAAAGTTGTGTACCTGGTCACAAAGAATATCTTTTCCACATCTCTTTCTTTTTTTATTGGATCTAAAACATCCATTAAAAACTTTGTGAAGTTTTTATTCTTATTCATAACATTATTCATACTCTTTAAGAGTTGCTTTTTTTCGTACCCTCTTTCCATTAATCTTAAATAAACCTCATTTAACTCATGATCCAACTCAGATTCTATACTAGTATGCTGATATATTCTTTTGAATTCCCCATAAGGCAAAGCTCTCAACAAGTGAGGAGGATGCATGCTGGTAGCATGCAAAAACATATTAACTGATGTACTCTTTCTAAAAGGTCTAAACTCAATGATATTATTTCTTTCAAACAAAGTCAGATCCAAAAAGTTGATTTCATTTCTATTCATCTCATATGAAAATGAAAGGTTATGTTCATTGTTATTCAAGGATTCAAAAAAATCACAAAATTCTAACACATCCCCTTTACATATGAAAATCAAATCATCAATAAAACGTTTGTACAAAATTACTTTATGTTTGAAAAAATCCGTGGGGTAGATGAACTTTTTTTCAAAAGAATCCATGTATATCACAGCATATGTGGGAGCATAAGCAGCTCCCATTGCAGTCCCCTTAAATATTTATTTAGGAATTATTGTGAGATCACTTTAAAAATGTATATAAGTCTTTCTCCTTTTTTGGAATTAATTAGCTAATTAATTAATTGATTGTTTAATTGCTTTATATATAAAACTGCTACTGTGCAGCAGTAAGTTGTGATCCTTGAAGGCGAATTGCCGAGGTACCAGGTCGTTGATAATAAAGGAGAATTGCTGGAGAAGTACTGGCTGTTTGGTGTGCTATTTGGTTTTGTGCTTTCATGTTGTTGTGTTTTTTCGAGAATTTCGATCCAAGCCGTACTTTTTCCAGTGACTTATTTTCTGAACCAACATTTCCGTGCTGAGATCGTTGAATTTTGCCTTCATCTATGTCACGTAATGAAAGCTCCGAACGGAGCCCTGCATCTGATGCCCTGCTGTTTCTAGATATGGTGGTGGAGCGTGAAAAAAGGTACACAATTAAAGATCCCTGGAACTTGGGGGGAAATACAGATGCGGACGGTCGTTTCGCTCTGTTAAACAAGTTAATGGCTAAGGAAGTTGCACTTTATTTTGATACTAGACTGTTGGAGAAATATTTAAGTCTCAACATTACCCCTAGAGGGTTACGCGTTGATAAATTACCAGCTGCACCGTTTTCGGATGATGAGTCTGACCTGTTAGAAGAGTGGAAACAAACCTCTCTTTCCTGTACTATAGGTTGGCTCCGCATATTAATCAAACGCAATAAAAAATCCCATGATAAACTCAAAAATGAGATTTCAGTGCTGCAAAATGAACTTGTAGCTGAATTAAATTATAGAGCTCAAATGGTTAACATTAATGATAAAATGAATAAGCTGGAGGCTGACATAGTACAGAGAAAACGTAATAAACTATCTCGGGACTTAAAAGACTACGAAACAGGTATTATCTTCAGTTGGCAGCGTGAACCTGTGCGTAATCGCTCCAGGGGGAGGAGCTGGACTCGTAGCTCAAAACGAAGGGACTTTTCAGCGTCTTCTTTTTCTTCAACGGAACAGAATACTGCTGCCAAAAATGTTTCTTTTGCCAGAACTGTTGTTTCCAATCGAGTTCCTGATAGGGATGTTACGGAAGCTTCTAATGAAGCTTCTAATTCAAATTCTGTGGATAATGTGAACTTTCAAAATGACCACTACAATAAGGGGAGAAATGGAAGAAACGGCAGAAAGGGGCGAAATCGCTACAAATGAAGGTTTGACAATAACAGTTTCAAACAGAACTTTTTACAATGTACCTTCATTGGAATGTATCAACTTATCTAACTTGCGTTTAAACTATGATATGTTGAATGTTCTGTGTAAGGGGAGTAAATTTGTTCCAACGATTTTTCCCGTCATTTGTTGATATTTATTTAGAAGTTAAACTGCCAAATTCAGGAAGCCTCCATGTAAGAGTTATAACTCTTACACGGAGGCTGCAGTGAAACTGTGTGATGTCAGCATGTCATGCATATGCATGAGGTGCATGAGGCATGCTGAATCACACTAGTAACTCTTACACGGTCCGTGTAAGAGAGTAGAAGCGTGTCAGTAGGCTAAGCCCTGCAAGCGGACACGCCCCCGGAAGACTAGAATGGCTGAAAGTAAACAGCCACAAGAGAGGCCATGGAAATGTGCATAAACACACTACACAACACATGCCCCGATAGACCATCACTGTATAAAGTGAAGAGATGTAATAAAATTAAATTAAAACCTTTTTTTTTTTTTTAAACCCCGTAAATGTTTGCTACTGTGTGCGCCCGTGTGCGCGGGTGTGCTACTAGCGCAATCACAGTTAGCAATCAGTGGAAAAGGATATAAGAACTAAATATGCAAAGCAAGCCAAGAAGTAATAGCTTAGCGGTAGAGTTGCCGGCCTAAGAGTAGGCAGGCAGGGTTCGAGCCCCCACAACAACCTTTTTTTTTTTTTTTTTGTAAATAAGCACTAAAAAGCCCCCTGACAGTATTGTACAAATGTAAATGTATTCCCTTTTGTAAAATGGAATGAAACGGAGCATATATTCTGAAGTAACACAATAGCAAAAATAGTCAGAAATGTACTGATAGCTAAGCTGCTGTGAGACGGAGTGCCCGTAGCTGAGTAGTGTTTAAAAAGCTGCAAACTGCGTGCCCGTTGCTAGGCATCGGTTTAACAGACTGAAATTGTTTGCAACTAGCTGTGCTTAGCTGAACATGTGTGTCACTAGCCAATTAAGGTTTATCCCAGCACACACCGTTTGCGCGGCGCTCCCACAAGCTAACTGCCAGTGCGCATGCGTTAGCTCCGCGCAAACGAGGGCAGACCTGGTTTTAAATGCTTAAAAGTGCTTTTGGCATGTTTGATTGACAGGTCTCAACTCATTTCTGTCAGGAAAATCAAAAATCAGTTGCCAGATTTGAACCCAGGATACCATGCACTAGAGTCAAGGTACTAAACCACTAAGCCATGACAGCAATACCTAGAAATGCAGAAATAGCATATATATGGGATAAAATCCAGAATGGAGCATGATAAAGCATTTTCAGTGAAGTAGATACAATTCCAAAACGGCCAATCAGAGAAATGTGCGGGAAAATCGGCATATATAAGCCCCATAGGCGGGAATACACAGCAGAAATGATTGTAGATCAGAGCTGCAGTCAGAATGAGTGGAGTAGGTGAGGGACGTTGCTTTCGAGCACAGCGTTGGGCGTTGAGGAGTCCAGATACATGGTCTGGCTCCTTGTCCATCATCACGAGGCCCAACTCATGCAGGGCCAGGTCTCATGGGGAGCATATAGGGCAGAGGCATGGGACCAGTTGGCTCGTGATCTGACCAGTGCTACTGGCATTCCATGCACTGGTGAGCAGGTCCGTCACCACCATGCGGACTTGAAGCGGCAAGCAAGACCAGTTGTCCGAATGGATCCAGGAGGCATGGGATATGCCCAACGCCCCACTACTGAGTAAGTTACATTTTACTTATGTATGTAAGGATTTCAACTAGCTGATACCATGGAGATGTGTAGTCCAATATTACTTCTTTCAGATTACAGCTGCAGGTGTCCGCTCTATGAATCGCGAGATGCATGCCCGTAGGCTGGTGCGGATGCCACTGTGCAGGTTAGTAACCCCACCCAGTACTTGTAAATAAATATTATACTGTAGCATGTATCAGAACACTGCAGTGTATTGATTAAAAGTAATATAATGTGCAAGCAAGATTTGAAAGTCTGCAGGTATGGCTGCAACAAGTTCATCAGTATGCAAGTGTAACTGGAAATATAATTGATAGAATTAAACAGTGCTGTAATACAGATGTCCCACCATTAATTAAATATAGTGTAACCTGCAGTAGTCTCAAGAGTACAGCTTCAGAATCTGAGGTAGTCACATGTGAGATATATCCCTGTTGAAATGCTGAATCATGACAGAAGTGAGGCTGTTGGAAAGTGTTTGAATCACCACTAGTCTAACATGTGAACAAAGCCTAGAAGTAGCAACCTGAACTGTGAATTTGCAGGATGTGTGAGACTGACAGAAAGGGTCATGTATGAATAAATAAAGTAGTAATAACCCCGGAATATATTAGCCCCAGTGTGTTTCTACAGAACTAAATGCATGTGGGAAGTACAACTTAATATACCAAACTGATTTCAGTGTGTCAGAATCTGGAATGTCTAGTCAAATGCTGTATATGGTGATCACAGTAAACAATTTGCAGATAGAATGAATGATTATCTGACAGACTAAACAGCCATAGTTGTCCCCTGTCCTGTCATCAAAGTGTAGCAGGATGATGTATCTGATCAAATTCAAAATAAGTAGGATAGTGATGTATTTGTAACAGGTGTAGCTTGACAGTCAAATAAAATTTATTTTGAAACATCAGCCTCAACTTAATTGTGTACCTATTATAAATGTAAATCAATGTGTAACATATGAATGTGTCATCACTTTCTATCTCCGCCCAACCCTATAATTCCATATAACAACACCCACTAAATAATGGTATGTGAACATTTCATTAATCATGGACATTTGTCCATTTCAAAAATATATGCATGTCTGTTCGTGCATGTGCCCTGTTCATACCTGCAAATCTGATGGCCTGTTGCCATTAATCAACCCTGCATGTTGTTTGACTGTGTATTTCTGTTCAAATAATGCATGTGATATTGATATGCCCCTTGTTCAATGGTGTTAATATCTGGGTGTTTGTTTGATGGGAATACCAATGCATGCTGTTACAACTAATCTGAATGGAATACAATGCCACTAACCCAAACTAACATAACTACTCACAAACCTAGAACGCTTGGGAAGGCAGGTCCCAGCGGACCCACCTCTCCCACCTCAGCTGGTGACTGCACCTGGCACTAGTGCCCAGGCTGGACCCCCCTCCGGTGGCCCTGTGCCACCTTCGGGTGGAAGCGCTGCAGGGGATGGGGCCCGTCCCCCCTCTGCAAGTGTGGCCGGAGGGGTTCGTCCACTCACCCTCCGCGGTGTCCGGTCTGTGGTGCGAAGGGAGATCCAAGACACTGTTCTTGGGCCCCTACGCCAGCTCGAGGCTCGTGTGGCACAGCTAACGGCCCCGGCCATTGCCCCGCCTACACAGCCCCAGCACAGCCCCATCCTGGGCTGTGAAGGAACAGTGGCAACTGCCTATGGGTGGGGATATCAGTTCCACTGTTGCCATCTGTGGGCTCATGCATCTTGGAAATCCCAACCTCCGTCCCGTCAATTGTGTAACCCCCCACGTGTGTCATACACCGCCCCTGTATGCGTCTTGTCTGTCTTGTCTGTTAACCTACCCAACCTACCTCCCCAGCTATACCGACTTCCTTCACCTGACATACCACTCTCACCTGAAAAAAAAAAAAAAGGGCACTCTGTACCCACAAAAAAATTACGCCCAATACATAGCTGTCCATGTCGCACACATGTCTGCTTGACATTGAAACAGTTAATTACAATTGGCTCTAAAACAACTATTAATGTTGTCCTGACACCTCTCTCAGGGGTGAAAGGTTTCCAATGTCTCACCAAAATACATGGAAATGCACAGCTGTTGCTGCCAAAGACATGGGCATCTATGGGCCTTACCTACATCCCTCCTGCAAATCCCACGCTTGTTTCCCTACTGTCTTATCCTCTTTGTGACCCTTTTTTCACCACTTTCCTGTCACCCCTTTTTCTTTTCTTTCAAAGAAATTAGCGCGGGTGTGCGCTTGTGTTAGCGGAGCTCACCGCCAGTGCGCATGCGTGAGCTCCGCGCAAACGAGCACAGACCTGGTTTAAAGTGCTTAAAAGTGCCTTTATGGCACTTTGATTGACAGGTCCTGTACTCAGTTTGAAAGTTTGCTAAGAAAAACAAATTCCCACTGTCAGTCTCGAACCCAGGACCTTGGTAACATTAGTCTGTATGACCTACCACTAAGCCATGCCTGCTTTACAAGAGCACAGTGCTAAAATAAATATAACATGTAATAGTAGGAATCAGTATAAAGGCAATATAGGAGATGTACTATCTAAAGCATGTCAGGTAGAGTTTTAATGGCCAAATTACTGGATTCCCATACTAGTTCAGTGTGAACAGAAACAGCCCTGCTACCTGTTAGCTTGTACATAATAATGTAAGGTAATGTACATATGTGAAGGTATGTATATCTACACATACATATATATATTAATACATATGAAATATAGTCGTAGGTCTCAGTAGCCATACACACTCACTACAGGAAACAGTGAACATAATTGCAGCAACCTGAATCTGCAACACAGCCTGACCCCTGTGTGACCTACTTACCCTTCTAACTGCTTAAAGGTGGCCTCAGCACTTTGATTGACAAGTCCTGTACTCAGTTTGAAAGTTTGCAAAGTAAAACAAATTCCCACTGTCAGTCTCGAACCCAGGACCTTGGTAACATCCACTAAGCCATGCCTGCTTCGCAAGAACACAGTGCTAAAATAAATATAACATGTAATAGTAGGAATCAGTATAAAGGCAATATAGGAGATGTACTATCCAAAGCATGTCAGGTAGAGTTTTAATGGCCAAATTACTGGATTCCCATACTAGTTCAGTGTGAACAGAAACAGCCCTGCTACCTGTTAGCTTGTACATAGTAACGTAAGGTAATGTACATATGTGAAGGTATGTTTATCTACACATACATATATATAAATATATATTAATACATATGAAATATAGTTGTAGGTCTCAGTAGCCATACACACTCACTACAGGAAACAGTGAAGATATATGCAGCAACCAGAATCTGCAACACAGCCTGGCTCCTGTGAGACCTACTAAGTCCTTTAACTGCTTAAAGGTGCCTCCAGCACTTTGATTGATAGGCCCTATACTCAACTCAAAAGCAGAATATGAGCATACTAGTAGGCCCTACCACAAGACCATTGTAACACTAGTCTGTATGACCTACCACTAAGCCATGACTCTCATACAGGAATATAGTGCTAAATAAGTGGAACATGTAATAGTAGGAATGAAGATAAAGGCAATATAGTATGTCTACTACCCAAAGCATGTCATGCAGACTTTTATAGTCCCAATTACTGGGTTCCCATACTAGTGTAGTGTTAACAAAAACAGCCCTGCTAATTGTTAGCTTGTACCCAATAATGTCAGCTAATGTACATATATGAAAGTATGTATATGTACACAGATATATATATATTTATATAGCAATACATATGACATATAGTTGTAGGTGTCAGTATGCATACACACTCACTATAGGGAACAGGCAAGATAAATGCAGCAACCTGAATCTACAACACAGCATGAAGCATGGTAGATGTACTAACCTTCACACTCACAAAACACTGTCAACAGCATACCAGCATGGTCCACGCCCTACAATCTGAAAGGGCAACGCCTATCTCACATACCCTTTTATAGCAGTGTCCTGAAATCACAGTGAGACATGCAATCAGTACACACCCAGCTGCATGCAATTAGCAAATGCTGCCTTACAATTGGTGCAGAGGCCATCACATGGACCTATGCAGATACCTACAAAAGCATTGAGTTCCCACACTACACTCACGCAATACATTCATTGCACAAACACTACGGATAAAGAGAGAGAGAGAGAGAGACAGAGAAAACAACCAAACAAATATTAGGACTGCCAGCAGCAAAATCAGCAGCAAGCAGCAAGGAGCAAGCAGCAAGCAGCACCACTGGCACAGCAACAGCTGCCACAAACACAGGTAATGCAAAGTAGCAGGTTAATCCTGTGTATACTGTGACACCTCCAAATGTATCATAGTTCACTATCTATAGGTATGTTCATGAGATAGGTTGTGTGTAGATAGTCATGAAATATAAACATATGTAATATTGTTGTACATGTGGGCCATAACTAACACTTCCATAGCTTAGAACACAAGGCCAGTTGTGCATATGATGCAGTAGTTCCCAGGGTCAGTAGAGGTTCCTCCTCATTGGTGTGGGACCACTGTGTATGTATGGCACTGTTCAGGTACATATCCTGTAGTATGGCCAGGGATTAATATCAGTCTGTCATGTGGTGCTATGTCCTCCAGGGGTGAATGTAGCACACATCCAGGGATACCATTTCGTAACAGTGATGATATGTGTTCTGCAATGATGAGGGTGGCTCTCACCTGGACATGTGAGAGGATAGGGAGGTGGGGGGTACCTGCACCTAAACTGTCTGCAACAATGTTGGCAATATCTGTGCATTTGGTGAATGTGAAGCATCTTAACACTGCAGACAACAGATGCCTTCCCGTCATGTGAATCTGCCCTGTGCTGCAGTAGCCTCCTACTATTGTTATACAATATGCCTGTATCTGTAGTCCACTGGACAGGATTAATAAGTGGTGTGCAGTTGTTCTGGGTTAGATAACTGTGTGCACAGTACATGCAGTATGTGGGATGTCTGTGGTAAGCATATGCAAAGGTGCTGGCGGTGTGTGTTGTGGCTTCCACTGGCCCAGTGGGCTGCATGGATAGCATCACTGTCATAACTACTGAATAACTGTGTAATAACATGCATACATAGCAAGGTAGTGTACTGTGCTTGTGGTGTTGTTCAGATATGTATATCCAGGCTGTGTAATGTGTGTCCACATCACAGGGTTGGATGGCAGCACACATCCAGTATGTATGGATGAACACCCAGAATGTGTCAGACGTGTCACCTGTGCAGACATATCTGGCCATTACCTGTGCATCCCCCACAACACACACACATGCAACATATGGCAGAAGTACTATAGCAGTACACACATGTTCATAGGTTCATACTAGGCTATCTGCCCGAGGGCATTTACCAGCCTAGCCCATCGTTTTGTGGCTTACGCCACCCCTTTAGTATGGGGAACCATACCCATTATTTTGCTGTGCCTCTGTCGAGCAGTGACACTGAGGTAATCCCTGGGGTATATCTGCGATCTCCCATCCATTGGTCAAGATTTCTCTTGAACAAGGCCAGCGAGGTGCTCTGCCTCACATATACCGTGATTTTGTTCCACAGCATAGGGTGTCTTTGGGTGATGAATCTATCCCTCCAGCATGTCCTATTAATAGCCGTGTCGAGGTTTAAGTCTCCCGCCCTTGTGGCTCTGATGGATCTATGATTTTTAGGTGAAGCATATTCATCAAATCTGGGTTTGACATGGCCTTGTATGTTGGGCAAAGGTCACCTCTGAGCAAGCGGTAAGGGACTGAATAGAACATACATGGACATGCTGGAGGGGCAAATTCCTAACTGAGAGGCTCCCTTCACTCTGTAATGAGCTAGAACAGTTGAGAATGAACAGTTCATAGGTTCATACTAGGCTATTTGCCCTAGGGCATTGGTAAGCCTAGTAGAATGTGTTTGTCTTTGCCACCCAATCACAAGTTATGCTGCTATGCCCTTGTCCGACTTTAGTATACTGTGCCTCTGTCTAACAGCGACATAGAAGTGATACCTGGGGTACAACTATGATCTCCATCCACTCATCCAGATTCCTATGGAAAAGAGTCAATGAGGGACTCTGCCTAACCAGTAGTGTGAGCTCATTACAGAGTGAAGGGAGCCTCTCGGTTAGGAATATGCCCCTCCAGCATGTCCATGTATGTCAGTGCTGAGGTCCAGCTCTCCTGAGCATGTGGCTGTATGGGACTCTGATTGCCTGAGGTGCATCACGTTCATTACTGCTAGGTAGGACATGGCTGTATATGGCATGCACAGATTGCCTCTGAACAGGCAATATGCCACTGAGTCCAGCTGGATTCACTTTACCTGGGCAGCATATGACATCTGTGTGAGCCATTGCATCCCCTTGATGATGTACTGTTGTCCTGTACCAGTTGCTGTAGGTGTCTGGTTAGGTACATCCCAAAAGGTGCATTGTACGCAATTATAGGCCTGATGATGGATGAGTACAGAGGCACAATGACCTCCCCTGCCATACATGTGAATCAGTCATGATTAGCTGGGCTATATAACATGTCTGTCAATCCACGTTGGCCATGTGGTAGACAAATGACAGACCGCTACCATGTTTCTTCCCCAGGTCCCCAACTACGTCTTCTGTACTCAATGGCCTAACACCTATGTTGTACTGTGCCACCAATGTGGAGGCGTGGGAATCTGCATTGAATACTGATACTCCCCTCCCTTGTTCAAGTGTTGTGGCCAACAAGAATGGTAACAGCTATAACGTGGTAGTACTGGTGTGCTCCTGTGAAACCTGAAACGGGTTCATGTTACTGCACAGATATCGATGTCCAGAATGCTAGGTAGGGTTTTGGGTGCGTGCATCCTTGGGTCTAGACGTCCAGTGTTGAGTAGCATCACTCTTACTTCCTCATCCTTTGTGATACAAATGGATGTGGGTTTGCCTTATGAGCCTTGCCTAATACAGGCACTATGGGTGTAGCAGGAGGCTCCGCCAAATGTCAATAGGACTGTGGTGACAGGTGCAAGCTGTCCCTAGCAAAGCATACCACCCCAAGATGGCAGGCATTGGCACACCTGTGAATGACACCAGTATGTCAGTCAATTGTTGGAAGGGATCATCGTGCCTTGATATTGTGGCATTGTTCTAGGTGAGGGTAGGATGCTACTCAAGGTCAGGGTCAAACTGTCTCGGGCTACGTGCTCAGAGAGCTCTGTAATGTCTCATGTCATGTAGTCCAGGGAGGAATGTGTCAGGCCATTCACAGCAGCATGGACATTGACTGAGTCATACCTGTACCTGCCTTGGGGTTACCTGACTGTTTGTGTTATGTGGCAGGTCATAGTGCCTGACAGGCTGCACACCGTGACCCTCACCTCATTAAGCCTGGTGAATGTGATGTGAGTGTGCCTGATGATAGAGGCACCTAGTACAGGTGTATGAGGTGTGTTGTTAACTGTTAATGGCTGTGAGTGTTCTGCACATTGGCTTTGTGTGATATGTGTTGCACATGTTCGTTTATGTGGTAGTGGTTGCCTGGATGTCTGCTTAGGAGGTCTCTGCTGCATAGGCAGAGCTGTGGTCTGAGCCTACAAGTATGATCATGTGTGATCATGTGTTAGGTCCGCTGTTGTGGTAGGTCTACGTGAGACTGGAAGTGTAGTGAGTGATCCCCTTTGCCACGTGACTGGTTATGGCGGTATTGAGTAGACACAGCCTAGCCTCCAGTCTGGTATATGGTTGCATCACTCACATGAGTTTGAATTTGTTGTTAGGAGGAGGGTTGTCTGTGTACATGCATCTGTTCTAACATTGTCTCTGGAGTACCACACTCACCAGCTGGACTGAGGAGGGAACTGACAACTGACCTCTGGACATGCTAGAATACTATTGTGAACTCTGTAATCACTAATGATTGAAAACAAGGTCCAGTGGGGAGTGAGGGTGTACTGACATTACCTACAACTGCTGACTGATATAAAAGCGTCAGTGAGCAAATGCCAGGTAACCTAAGTGCAATGTGTCACAATGAAGTAAATGCAACAATGACAGGCAGTCACTTGCTGTCATGTGTAACATGGAAGTACGTACAGTAAGCAATGCAGATAACAGTAGTGAGTCACAGATGTGTTGCAAAGATGTGTACTATGTGGAAGTAGCATACCAGTGAAATAACAAGCTAACAGATAACAAGCATATAAACAAAGGTAGATGCAGGAGGCCTGGATGTAGTGTTTGCTACAACAAACAAGGTGTAGCAATGTCAGTAAGATACAGCTCAGATATGCAGGCACTATAAACCTGAAACCAGATGTCCCCAGCTATGAATGGCAGAGTACAGCCTATTGTCACACATGAGTGCAGACCACAAACCTCGTTAATGTTAAATAACTGGCCTGAAGGCCAACTGCCCATACCAGAAGTAATACACTTGTACACTGGGCCCACAATCAGCAGTTCCCAACTTCAATGGATGAAAGATATGTGTCCTGCCACCACAGTGCTTGCCACCAACCTCCCTAATGTAAAACAACTGGTCTGAAGGCCAAGTACTTAGTACAAATGACATAGAATGATAGCTACACTGTAATCAGGTTTTAACTAATCAGTAATAAGTAGAAGTTAACACTCCCTGTATAGAATGTGTACCATGTATTGTTGAGATACTATGCTGATAACCTGTTTGTGTACCTTTCCAGATAGACATGGCACCTAAAAGGAATCCTGCCTACTCTGCTGCAGAGGATGACGTGATCCACCAGAGCCTGGTGCGTGACTATGCCATCCTGTTCTCACGCACCACCCAGAATCAGCAGGAGAGGTCTGCACTGTGGCAAAACCTTGTTAGCAGGATAAATGATGTTGGCATGCATGATAGGACATATGAGCAGGTGAGACATCACTGCAGTGATTTGATAAGAAATGTCCACCAGCGTGCTGCAGATATCCGCAGGCAACAGGCTGCCACAGGTGGGGGGGTGGCCACACATCCCCCCCTCACCAGACAGGAGGGGCTACTGCTAAGTGTTGTGGATCCAGCCCCAGAACAACAGCAACCATCATGCATCCTGATGGAGGTTGGATCCACACAGCAGCAAGACAGCGAGCGTGCAGGTAAGATGCCATATTCATTTATTGTTATTACTTTTACATTTGTTGACCCAGATAGTCTAGCTGGATATGTTCATTTTCAGTAGAGGCCTGTGGAGAAAAGCTCCACACATAACGTAATAAAGGCAGACAGACAAGTTGTCAATACAGACAGCCAACATAATAGAATTGTACACCAGCCTGTTAATTAAATCAACATACATGTAAGGAAGTCAAACAGTTTAGAGTCATACACAATGTACCGTTGGTTTCAAAGCAATCCTACCTAAAGCATAATGGTTATGCAATAAGGCAAAAGCCATATACATAATAGTTAGGGCTCAGAAGGGTAGAGAAGTAGAAGGAGTATGACAGATACAATGATATGGAAGAGGCAGGAGTCAAGAAGGGAAGTGAGGAAAAGAAGGAAGACAGTCAAGAGGAGGTGGGAGGGATGGGAGAAGTAGGTCAGAGCATAGAAGGACATCAAGGTGAAAGAAACAGGGTAGAAGCTAGTTTCTATGCACAATGAGGGGTTAAAGGTGAAGAGAGGGTAGGGAGAGGGACGTTAGCCTGGACTCCAAGAAGAACAAAGCCAGTGGTTTTGGAAGTACAGTTTGAGTTGACGTTTGAAGAGAGGTAAGGGTGAGATTAGAGTTAACTCCTGGTATGTACATATGACTGTTCTGTACGCTGTTACTTCATGCACGCATAAGGTGTGCATGTGGTATGTATCTGTCATCATGATATATATACAGACATGATGTGCAGCTGATGTGTATAAGGGAACTAGTGTACTACTGTACTGTATCATGTGCAAAACGAATGGCACACATGTGCCCACTGACATTACTCTCTTCACACTTCCAGGTCCCTCCCATGTAGCAATGAGGCAGGCCATACATGCTGGTGAGTCTTTTTAAAATTATCTGTAAAACAATTTATAAAACTAGGAAGAGTAGTGTAACTCTGTAGTAGACATGCTGGTGACTGTGTTCGCAATAACTGTAATTGACAGGTAGTAAACTGAGTAGTGTAAGACGGTACTGATGTGTGTGTTTACTGTGGGGTGTGCATGTGTGCAAGTGTGCCTGTTCCCAAGTGTGCATGTGTGTTAGTGTCCATGAGTGCATGTGTCCATTTCTGAATGTGTGCATTAGTATTGAAGTGCATCTCTTTCAAATATGTATTGAGACTGTAATCTGTGTTCCATGTTTTCCTCCCGTAGGTTCTGGTGCTGCTCTGGTGACCTGCAGCAGGGAACCTGAATCTTGTGCCCCAGGTACTGATGATGATGAAATGTCTGTAATGGTGCAGGAAGGTGTGTCTGGGTCCGCCATTGGTCAGCCAATTGACAGTACACAGCTTTCAACCCCGTCAATGTGCACAGTCATCCTGCCGTTACATCCTTTGTCACCATTGTCCCTAGGTGATGGACAGTCAGCAGTGGGCATAGATCAGGGTAATGTGGTACCTGTGGTACATGCATCCTCACAAGGCAGCCATGTGCAGAGGCCTCCAATGGTACCATGCAGACAGTCGCCCATGGGTTCTCGTGGGGCATCCATGGCCGTACTGCCTCTGGCCGACGTGCCCAAGGAGGTATGTCAACCTCCACTATGTTTAGAACTGTCATGCAGGCACAGGCACGTATGGAAAGGTACACCAGACAGGGTCTGAGGGAGCTGAGAGCATGTCGCATAGCCATGACAGACGGCATGCATGATGTTGCGAATGCTATCCGTAACTTCACAGATGTCGTTGACAGACGTTGTGGGGGCATAGAACAGCTGCTCCGCAACCAGATGTCCATGGGCCAGGGCGATGGTGTGCATTTGCGATGTCGACGTGGCCGTATGCCAGCAAGAGCACCAGCTGGCAGTGGCCGTGGACGACAATGGGCCCACTCGCACGCCTCAAGTGCCAGCACCAGCCCCAGCAATGCTGGGTCTGTGCTGTCATCCAGACGCCCCAGGAGACCACGTGCACGTGGCTCTGGACAGTCCCAACAGGGAACTGTGTCCAGTCAACACACCCCTGCTTCCGATGACAGTACCCAGTCTGGGTTAGTACCGGATACGGCCCGTAGCACCCCTGCCAGGCACAGGTACCGTGTCCGTGCCCACAGACACTGATCTGGATGACCTGACAGGTGCAGTCTGTGGCTGTCCACAAAACCCTGTACATGGCAGCCATTATGTGGGACTGTGTGCGTGCTTACACACATGCAGAAACCTGGAAACCTAACACCTAGGGCAAACACATACACACACACACTGCACCAACAACGGTGTACTGCTGCCCCTCACAAACACACATACACACACATGTCAATTGGTGTTACCAGTGGCGGCTTGGGCATACCTAACCCACACCCTGTGCATATGATGACACTGTGCCACCTCCTGCATACTACAACATCGGTGCAGGTAAAGGTAAACACGTTGCTGATGCACAGGGTGACTACATAGATGTGTATAAGTAGTAACATGTTGGTAACTGTTGACTGTTGCAGTATAAATGTGTGTATATCCCAGCAGTCCTGCTGCAGTAACTGTATGAATGTCCTCAATTGTTATCTGCACCCATACTACTTAACAAAGTGTACCAGCTGCACACCATCACATGCTAACATTGACTATGGCAATGCATCTTGTGCTGTTATGTAGATTCAGCTACATGTATCTGTTCTGTCACACATGCATTTATACACACCCTGCTACCCACACACATGCACACGCTCACCTGCCATTCCCATTATTTATCACCCTACATGAGTAGCTGTTGATACCTGACAGGTACACATTTCAGAAGTGCACTATGTTGTTTACTACTGACATCCCCTTCTCTACCTGTACTCACAGGGTTCAGGCAACCTCATCAGTTGGAAGATGTAATGTGCATCAGGTACTGTAGTACCCTGATTGCCACAGCAAACATGCTTCCCATACGGAAATGCACACACAGACACATCCCACATCCACACACTTGCCACATTCAGGCTTCAGAACACTATCTAGGTATATTCGGGTACATGTGCGTGTTACAGTAGCATGTAACACTATACTGAGTACTGGCAGTTAGTTGTCTGTTGTCATGTTGTCTGTATAGAATTAAAGAATTGTTTGATTATCCTACTCCGTTTTGTGGACATTACTTGAAGAAGTGTTACCTTACATGTGTTATCAGTACCACCACCTTCTGTTTTGTAGTTTTGTTTGTATAGGGTGCTATCAACATCACTGCTTGTTAAGGGTAATGACCACCCTGCAGTGCATAGCCCCATGTGGCAAAAGCCACATCCCACCCCATCATTGTGCACACACACTAACCCCACCAACAGTAAAACACATACTTTCCATTTGCAAGATTCAAACCCATACGTAACTGTGCAATGACAGTAGAAACAGACACATTAGCAGAGTGTGCTATTTGCAGTAGGTGGAGAAATCTTTACTAATGCTGTACTTAGAGGGTGCTGACATCATCTGTGTGTAGGAGGAGGGATGTGCACCCTGTAGTGTGTTCTCCCAGTTGGCAAAAGGCAGTTAACCCTCCCAGCATAGTGCACACACATAAACCACACTCATACATTCCCTTTGCAGGATTCAAACCCCTACCTAACTACGTTATGACACTGAAGAAAGACGCATTAGCGGAGCATGCTATGCAAATTACTTGAAGACTTTACTACAGGTGATATAGTTATACAGTCCTGACATCATCACTGTTTCAAAAGGGGGATCTGCATCCTGTACCATACTGTCATGGTTGCTAATAGGGACATTTCCCACACACACACATCGATGTGTTGGAGGTTTGCATATGTGGGGGATCCAGAACTCCAGTGTGATTAGTATATGGTTTGATTGCAACAATGAGGGATATACTCCCAGTGGTGAGCAGTTTGTACTCATGTTTGTAAAGATCAGCTCTAGTATATCTGCCCCTCTTGTGGGAAGGTTGGTTACCTGTTCCATAGCCAAAGAATGTCCGATCAATGGGAACCTTAGAGCTTGGGTATTGTGGCTTGTGTAATGTTCACAGTCTATGTTTGGGTAGCTGGCATCACCCAGTATGATGGTGTTTGCAGAGTAATCTAAACTCTCCTGTGTCAGCATGAAGGCTGTGTGGGAGACCTGAGTTTGAGAGGGTGCTGTAAGAGCTCCTCTGTGTCTCTTTCCATGTGGTCCAGGGAAGTGCGTCCCAACAGGTAGCTGACTGTGACCCTCCCTTGCTCTGTCTGGAGGCTGCACGTCTGTCAACAGCTCATGTCAAGCAAGTGCACACCCCTCATAAATGATGTGGAAACCTTCAAAGGCCCAAGGCCTGTTGAAAATATGGACCAGACTGCAGATACCTGTATAGAGTCATTCTGTGGACACATTCAGGAATGCATGGATCATGAAGCCACATATGAAAGCATGACCCAATTCTCCAAAGGCAGATGTCCTGGGCGGACACCAGCCATAAACACACTATACAATAGAAGGATGGCGCCACTACATGATACAACAACCTCCCAAAATGTGAAGGCACCACTGATGAGTATTGGATGACAACTACAGGCACCCATATGATTGTCTAAGGCCATCTTTGAGAGAGGATTCCACAAGCCACTGAGGATAATCACAAGGCTGCCTGTAGTTATGTTAGTAACCTGAGTGGTACTACCCAGATATGCTCAGAGGTAATACAATATGTCACCCAAAATATAAAACACACAGACATTGCCATCATCCTAGTGGACAGGTTCAATGCTGCCTTCTCTCCCCACCACACCAAAGGGAACATATGTCTCGCAGCACAGTGCTTCTCCCCCTGACATCACAGATGCTCAGGTAAGAGATGCCCTTCCCAAAGCAATAAACACTGCATCAATGGGACCAGACAGTGTCCCAGGCTGTGTCCTACATGAACCACAAGAAGAGCTACACCCAGACATAACACCACTGTTCAATCCCAGCCTTAATACACGATATGTGGCCAGAGAGTGGCATACAGCAACAGGGTCCCTCAACATGCAGGTGGTGCTGTCACGGATCCTGGACACTACTCCCCATATGTCTGACTAGCTTTGTCTGCAAAGCTATGGCAAGGATCATCATGAACCTCACATATCTAGATATTGTGGACCTACAGACATGTCACCATACACAGTTTGGCTTTGTCAATGGCAAATCCTGCCTATCAAACCTGTTTGCTTTGTTTGAAACAGTCACCAAGGCCACTGTCAAGGGTAGGAGGTCCACACAGCCTACCTGGACCTTGCATAAGCCTTGGATACAATACCCCACTTGTGCATTCTAGGGAAGCTCACCAGTGTACATAATAACCCCTATGTCACTATGGGTATTGCACAGTGGCTCAAGGGCAGAACACACATGGTAGAATTGCTGGAGCCATGTCAGCCTCCAACCTGGTACAAGTGGTGTCCCACAAGGCACAGCCCTAGGAGCTGTCATGTTCATTATATATTTGTCATAGGTACAGGCCAACATGGAAGTACTGTGGCTCAGCAAGTCGCAGGTGACTGCAGACCGAACACCATAATCAACTCAACAGTTAACACACGCATCCTCCAAATGGGACTCTTGCAAACACACGACTTGTGCCACAGCCATGGCCTCAACGTGAATGACAGAAAGAGTATAGTCATCCCTTTGTCAAACACTAAGTGACCACAATGTACCACATATGTGTTAATCCAGTAAGTGCAGACCAAGGAATTATGGACCTTGGGGTATGCAGGTTGATAGCATTCTACCATTTGACAAGAACATGGACAAAGTGGTTAGGTAAGCATGTTATATGGGCCACATCATCATGGGATCCACATGTAGGCCAGGGGAGGACATTGTGCCCCTTTACTCATCCCTCATCATGCCCATAATTGACTATGATGAACCTGTCAGCATGCACCTTACCAGACACCTGCAGCAACTGGGGCTACCACATATGTACCTCGACAAGGGGATCAAAGTGCTCAAACAGATGCCACATACTGACTGGTTAAAGTAGCAGCAGCTCTACTCAGTGACATACTGCCTCTTCATAGGCAATCTGTGCCTGACATAGAAGGCCAGGTCATACCCTCACGTAATGGCCATGCTGCATCTCAGAATATCCAGATCCCACCAGGATACACGCTGGAAATACTTGAACCTCAGGAGTGATATACATAGGACATGGTGGAGGGGCACATTCACAACTCAGAGGCTCCCTTCATTCCTGATTATTATCCCAATAGAGGTTAGGCGGACTGACTCAGTGACTATCTTCAAGAGCGATATTAATGACTGGATGTGACATTGTAGGGTTACCCTGGGTATCACTTATGTGTCACTGTGAGAAAGAGGCACAGTATACTAACCTTGGAGAAGGGCATAGCAAGACAGATTCACAATGCATGTTGAAAGGCACACATTCTGGCTAGGTGGATACATGCCCTGGGCAGATATCCCTGTACGAACCTATGGACCTATGTCTCTTTTTCACCATTGGCCCTATGTGCTGTCAATCACCAATGTAATCTCAATACTCCGGTAGCATGTGCAAAGGTCAGTTGTCAGTCACCTCTATGGTACAGTTGTGAATATGTGTGTCATGTAGTAATGTCACAGCTGCCACATGTACACAGTCAACCCTTCCCCTACCCATTGATGTACATCACATGTATGAGATGGAAACACATGGCCAAACTGTAACAACAACATACAAGTCAGTCAGATGCATGGGCACATGACTCAGTCATTGTCCATGCCACCACAGCTGATGTGGGATGTCGCTCACTGGGATACATGATAGGGAACATGGAAGGGATCACTGAGCAAGTGACACAGGCTGGTAGACCCCTGACCTTGGTTGGCATCAGACCCTCACCAGGGATTCCGACAAATTAATGAATGCTAATGAATAAGTGTAGCTACAACACCCTAGCTGAATGGTTCTTAGCATGCAGTCACTGCATTGCTATGGAATACTGTCTTACCACTCCCACAACAGGTGAGAACATGCAGCTCCTGTACATTAACAACATGTAGACTTTATGCCCCAGACCAGGTGTGCATCCCTCACTACTAGGCTGATAGCATCTACATCTCACACTGTATATACACATCCCACATGCAGCATCTGCACAGAAGACCACGGTCATAATGTTACCCTGTGCAAATACCATGTATTCACATGTGGCAGGCATCACACATGGTAACTATTGAAAGTCACAGGTACATATGTGTATTTGGCACACACATACAGCATGTGTTCATTGCCATAACCGGTGTAATCAATGTCATGCATTATTGTGAGGGACAACCCACACACATGGGCATTCTGTGTGTGCACAACACACATGGCATGTCTGTAATCAAAAGCCACACATAATTGTGATATCGTTTAGAAAGGGGTATGTGCATCCTGTAGTGTGTTTTCACGGGATATATTAATCATACACACTTACCCCCCTTCACACACACTTGCCACCTGCTGGATTCAAACCCCTACCTAACTATGTTAAGACACTACAGACGGACGCATTAGCGCGCGCTATTCGCATTACTGGGGGATTTCCTTTCCCCTGATATACTTATAGGGTGCTGACATCATCAGAGTCTAGAAAGTGGAATGATCATCCTGTGGTGTGTTTTCCCAGTTGCCAAAAGGGATGTTTCTTTCATACACACTTAACCCCCTTCACACACACTTGTCACCTGCTGGATTCAAACCCCTACCTAACTATGTTATGACACTAGAGACAGACGCATTAGCGCAGCGTGCTATTCGCATTATTGGGGAATTTCCTTTCCCCTGATATACTTATAGGGTGATGACATCATCAGAGTTTAGAAAGTGGAATGATCATCCTGTGGTGTGTTTTCCCAGTTGCGAAAAGGGATCTTTCTTTCATACACACTTAGCCCCTTCACACACACTTGCCACCTGCTGGATTCAAACCCCTACCTAACTATGTTATGACACTAGAGACGGATGCATTAGCACAGTGCGCTATTCGCATTACTTGGGGATTTCCTTTCCCCTGATATACTTATAGGGTGCTGACATCATCAGAGTTTAGAAAGTGGAATGATCATCCTGTGGTGTGTTTTCCCAGTTGCCAAAAGGGATGTTTCTTTCATACACACTTACCCCCCTTCACACACTTGCCACCTGCTGGATTCAAACCCCTACCTAACTATGTTATGACACTACAGACGGACGCATTAGCACGGCGCGCTATTCGGATGACTGAGAGAATCCTTTTCTCCAATATACTTATAGGGTGCTGACATCATCAGAGTCAAGAAAGTGGAATGATCATCCTGTGGTGTGTTTTCCCAGTTGCCAAAAGGGATGTTTTTTTCATACACACTTACACACACACTTACCCCCCTTCACACACACTTGCCACCTGCTGGATTCAAACCCCTATCTAACTATGTTATGACACTACAGAGGGACACATTAGCACGCAGTTGAGAGAATTCTTTTCTCCAATATACTTATAGGGTGCTTACATGATCAGTGTCTAGAAAGGGGATGAGCATCCTCTGGTGTGTTTTCACATTTGCTAGGGGTAACATTTGGACCAAGTGTGTGAGCATGCCCAGTTCAGCCTTCCCGTGGCATGTTGTGTGAAAGATGTCTCATTTATCTAAGTGTGTGAGCATGCCCAGTGTGGGCTTTACATATGTTGAACTCTGCAGCCCATCACATTTGTGGATGAGTGTGACCTTCAACAAATACCTGCAGTTTATGGTTGTGTGTTCTGTGCCATGTTGTGTAGTTACTGCCGAATGCTTTTTGTGTGAACAAAACAGGGAGTATACTGTGCCTGCAGGTTTTGCATGGGATACTTTGCACACAATTGTCAACATCCGCTCATACTGACCTAACACTGTAGCACTGTCTAGTGTAGTGTTTCAGTACTTTCACTGTGGTGGTCAGTATCCTGGGCTTTAGTCCTATCACTGCTTTACATTTCCATAGTGTGCACAACAGCCTGGTTAGGGTCTAGTTGTGCACATCTGCACAAAGGCAGTGCCTCTACAGACCCTGTTAATTGCTGCCCCATAAGCTTAACAAGTGTAGTCTGCAAATCTATGGAGAGGATCATAATTGAGCTCATAAACAAAGATATAGGGGACATGCAGACATTGTACCCATCCCATTTTGGCTTGGTCAGGGCAGATCATGCCTTTTGTACTGGGTTGACATCTTCAAATTGGTCACTTAGGCCATTGTTGGGGAAAGGCAGTCCATACAGCCTACCTTGGCCTTGCAAACACTTTCAACACAATACCCCACTCAGGTATTGTGGAAAACCCTAACAACTGAAATGTAAACCCATATGTCACAAGATGGGTTGCAAACTGGCTTAAGGACGGGACCCACAGGGTTAGAGTTGCTGGCACTATGTTAGACTCCAGGCTGGTCACAGGTGGTGTCACACAGGGCTCAGTCCTTGGCCCCATTGTTTGTCATGTACTTCCCAGAAGTACAGGCCAACATGGGAGGACTTTGGATGACAATGTTAGCAGATGACTGCACACTGGGCACCATAGTGGACAGTGCATCACACACAGATATCCTTCAGAAGGGACTCACAGTAACTGATAGCTGGTGCCAGGGCCATGGCCTGAAGTCAGAGTGCACAACATGTGTAGACATACCCTTCAGGAAAAGCAAGGTGACCCCAAGCTACCATATAGGTGGCAATCCTCTAAGCACAGAGGAGGTTATCATGGACCTGGGGACCCAGGTTAACAGTCACCATTCTTCTGAGACTCACATTGCTAAAGTGGCTAGGAAGAACTTCTACATTGCCCACCTGATCAGGATGGGATTCACATCCAGATCTAGTGGGTCATTGTTCCCTGTACTCTTCACTTATCAGACCGGTGATCGAGTCGAATGCCCTATTCTGGCTGTATCTCACCCAACATCTGCAGCAATTGGAGACACCCTGACTGTCCCCACCTAAAGGAGCAAGGAACCCCAACAGCTGTCATATGCTGCCAGATTGAAGACACTCACACTCTATTCACTCACATACCGTCTGCTTAGAGGTGACATGTGCGTGACATGCGAGGCCATGTCCAAACAGAGATTAATGGACATGCTCCACCTCAGACTCAGAAGATCCACCTGAACCACTAGTGCAGGTGACTTATACCTTAGCAGGGATGTATGTTGGACATGTTGGAGGGATGGAGTTATCACCGGAGACTCCTATGCTGTGGAATACAATCCTGGTCCATTCGAGGCAGAGCACCTTGCTGGCTGTGTTCAAGAGGTATCTTGACCTAATGCTAGTCGGAGAATGTGTTTGTCCATCAACACATTGTAAGCGTAGTTTGACATGTCATATGTCTTGTTTAGTATACTGCGCCTCTGTCTACCTGTGACATAACATTGATACCCAGGGTAAACCTCCCATCTCCCATCCACTCATTAGGATTCCTGTTGAGGGACTCAACCAGTGTCTCTATGGATAACCTGTACTGGTAGTTTACTCATGTGTGGGGTGGCTTCTGTGTTTTGGATAATGCAGTACAGCCTGTCCTATATATGTCAGTGCTGGGGTTCAGGTCCCTCATGTGCATAGCTCCCTGCCATTCAGATTGTACAAGGTGCAGCATGTGCATTGATTCCAGCTTGGACATGGCTTTCTACATCAGGCACAGCTTGCATCTGGGTGGACAGCATGGCAGTGTGTGGAGCTGCACTCTGTTTAATCAGACTACACATTACATGTGTTCCAGCTCTGTCATACTCCTGGTGAGGTACTGTTGTGGACTTTACAGGTGCTGGATGTGTGTGCATGAGGTACACACCACAGGGGCTGTTGTGGTCATTTCTAATGCTGATGAAAGATAACTGCAGAACCAGAATGACCTCCCCTTAGCTAGATGTCAGACAGCATGGACCATACAATCACAACTGAAAACAGGACCCTCTCCACAAAGGGAAAGTGTCCTGTCTGGTGGACCCCAGCCATAAACAAACTGTATGACAGATGAGGGTTACTAATGCAAGACAGAGCTACATCTCCAAAAGGGAAGACAGCTGTGATCAGCACTAGTAGAAAGCTACATTATCTCATAAAGACATGCAAGGTCAACTTGGGGACATAAATCACCAAAGACAATGAAGGTAACCACACTGCTTTCTTCAGTTATGTCAGACACCTGGTTGTGAACCCTCGGATATGCTCAGAGTTGGTACACAACAACATATATTCCAGTGACCTGACAGATATTGGCAACATTCCGGACAGCTTCAGTGCAATTTACCCCTCCCTCACCCCAAAACAAGATAGTTATCACTGCTGTATGTAACCTCACTGTCATCTTGGATGTCCATGTGAGAGCCACACTCAGCAAAGACAAGTACACAGCATCCATGGGACCTGCTGGTATCTCCAGTTGCATGCTATGTGAACTCCAGAAGGGCTGGACCCATATATACAACTGCTATTTAACCTTAGTCTTGCTACAGGATATGTACCTGAACACTGGCATACAGCAACAGTGGTCCCACTCCACAAGGTGGATGCCTCCACAGACCATGGCAACTACCACCACACAGGCTTAACCAGCCTTGTCTGCAAAGATATGGGAGGAGTCATGGAGCTCTTACACAGACACATTACTGACCTACGGACCCTTGTTCCCACCTAGTTCAGCTTTGTACAGGGCAGATCCTGCCTTTGCACCTTTGCACCCAAAAAGTACCTACCATGAAGATCAGGGTTCTTCAACACATGTCATATGCTTCCAGAATAGAGGAAGTCCAGCTTTGTACAGTGTCATACCGCATACTTACAGGTGACCTATGCCTGACATACAAGACCATGTCCAATCAGGATTTGGTGGACATACTCCACTGCAAGCAATCCAAATCCACCAGAGCCATGAGAGCTGAGTATTTGAACCTCAGCACATACATGTATAGGACATGCTGGAGGGACAGAGTCATAACTCAGAGGCATCTCACACTCTAGCAGAGTATCCCAGTTCATGTTTGACATAGTCCCTCTTCAGGAGACATCTGGACAACTGCATATGAGACGGAGGCACAGACTAGACAGAGACACAGTCATGTTATTCAATTACGTAAGGGGTCATAATGTGTCACTACTAAGTCAGAGGCACAATATTCAGAATCTATTCTGTACACTTATTACCACTATAAGGGTGGCAATAGCCACACCACTATGGCTAGGCTTATACATGCACTAGGGCAGATAGCCTAGTAGTACACTATGACACTATGAAACACCGGTGTATGTGTAGCTATTGTCAATCAAACAGTATGATGTGGCTTGGGGGCTTGATATCTCCCTGTATTCCAACATTGTTTTGTCTATTCCTTCTAGCATGTCTAGGGATCAGTTGCTAGTGTCCTCTCCTGCTCAGCTGGTGAACCTGGGAATATTGAGGCACTGTTACAGTTGCCTCATGTACACTGACAACCCTCTCCTTCTGCCATAAAACACACATACATGTGAGAGATGCAACTATATAGCCAAAGTGGAGGCTGAGCTCTCTCAACATAGGACTAGCAAGACCAGAGAGAGGGTGAAGGTAACCACACACACATCTTTAATCCAGTCTCACATGGCACTGTCACAACTTAAGATCATACACATAGACACACAGAGACACTCTCGGAGGCTCTGATCAGAAGTCTACCAGAATGGCGGTGGCCACCACAGCAGACACTCACACAACTGCCTCCACAGGGCACAGCACATGCAACACATTGACCACAGAGTTGGTGTGCCAAACAGTCACAGCCCTTAAGGCCAAACACAATGCCAGACACACTTGTCATAGGTGACTCCATAGTCAGACACACTGATGTCCCACTCACCAGATCAGGTACAGAGGAGGTCACAGTAAGCTGCCTATCGGGCACTGGAATCCACCACATAATGCAAGCACTCAGGTCACTAAACTGCAAGTACAGGTCTGACCCAGTCATAATCCATGCTGGTGTGAACGACCTGAGATGTACCTCCCTGGACTACATGGAAAGAGACATAGAGGATCCCTCTGATTATGTAGGCCAGGCAGGTATGACCCTGACCTTCAGCAGTATCCTACCTTCACCAAGTATGATGCCACATAAACAGAGACAAGATGATCAGCTGTAGTATTTTGCTTAGACTATGGTGTCATTCTAAGGGGGTCCAATGTCTGTCTGCCTGGGATGACATGCTGGACAGGCCATGGTGATTTGCAAGGGATGGCTTGCACCTGTCACCCGTGGGCTTCCGGATTTCAGATGATGCTCTTGCCACCCCCATTGTGCCTTTTTTATGCAAGATTCAGATTCTACACCTACCACCCTAGAACACAGTAAAGGAAAGACACTAAGGGTAATGCTGCTCAATGCCCAAGGTCTCAACCTCAAGCTGCACACACTCTATGCCCTTCTCAGTATGTAGCACATTGATGTCTGTGCTGTGCCTGAAACCTGGTTCACAGCTTCTGACAGCACCCCCGCACTATCGGGTGTTACCTCATATCATGCATTCTGGCACCAGCATCCCGACAACACCAAGAAGGATGGTGGGTGTCCATATTCATCAAGGACACCCTCACCTCATGGTTGGTGGCAACACACGATGCATCGGAGACCATCCAGGTGCCAGTGACCGTAGGGCAAGACTGCTCTGCAGTTTGTAGCATGTTACATGCCACCCGCTCAAACTCAGGTACCTCACACAGCTATCCTGCAAACACTGAAGGGATAAATGTATCTCCAAACACCATCCTACTGGGTGATTCCAACTATCCACATATAGACTGGGATCACTAATCATGCCACAACACTCTAACACAAAGGTTCCAAGAGTTCATACACTGAAATGCCATGGAACAACTGGTCCCAATCCCTCAAGTGGAGGCAACATACTAGAACACATCATCACGAACATGGGGTCACACTGTTCAACACCAGACATATACCCATCATTGGTGAGATCAGATCATGGACTACTTTCAGTGGGAGTCCACATCCCACCCACACCCCAGATGGGAAATGAAATGGTGAAGACCTTCTCAAATGCCGACTTCACATTTCTGAGGACTGGTGTGGTCTCTTTCAAGGCCCCCAGGCCAGCAGACACCATTACCCAAGCCACTGTATCACTTAGAAATGCCTTCTACCAGCACCTCCAGGACTGCATGGTTCAGGCAATCCCAAATAATAATGACTCTTTGTACCACAGGCAAGCATCCAGTCTGGTGGACCCTAGCCATAAACAAGCTGTACAACACAAGGAAGGAGCTACTACAAGATAGAGCTGCATCCGTGAGGGGAAGACACACCCTGCTCATTGTGAGTAATACACTGGGTTCCCCATACAATCATCCGAGGCATGTTTTGAGAGTAAACCCACTCAGGACTCCAGCGACAATCATGAGGCCTTTTACCTATGTTTGAAACCTGGGAGGAAACTCCCAGATATGCTCAGACTTGGTTCAGAATAATGTTGATATCACTGCACCTACAGACATTGGCAACATACTGGCTGACAGGTTCAGTGCAGATTCCCTCCCCCAACTGGGGTATGTATACCAGAGGGTTGTAGCCCCCTAAACATCTCCACTGCTGGGGTGGGAACTGCTCAATCCAAGGCAGAAAACACTTTATCCATGGGACCAGATGGTGTCCCCAGTTGTGTGCTCCATGAACTCAATGAGTAATTACACCCGAAAGTTAGGGCAGCTGTTTAATCTTAGCCTCACCTCAGGATATGTTCCCAAGGAGTGGCATACAGCAATGGTGGACCCACTTCACAAAGGAGGTGCCTCCACCAACCCCAGAAACTACCATCCCATCAGCTTGACAAGCCTGTTCTGCTAAGCTATGGAGAGGATCATAATGGAATTCTAAATGAAGACATAGGGGACTTGCAGACATTGATCCAATCCAGTTTGGCTCTGTCAAGGGCAGATCATGCCTTTAAACTTGGTTGACTTTTCAAAACACTCACCCAGGCCATTGACGTGGGCAAGGCAGTCCACACAGCCTACCTTGACCTGGCAAAGGCTTTCGACACAATACCCCACTTAGGTATCATTGGAAACATCACCAGCTTAATTGTGAACCCATACATCACAGCATGGGTTGCAAACTGGCTAAGTGACGGAACACACAGGGTCAAAGTTGCTGGTGCCAGTTCACACTCCAGAGCTGTCACAAGTGGTGTCCCACAGGGCTCAGTCCTGGGCCCACATTTGTTCAGTATCTACTTTTCAGAAGTACGAGCAAACACAGGAGGATTATGGCTGACAAAGTTTGAAGATGACTGCAAACTGGGAAGCATAGTTGGAAACCCATCTGACACAGACATCCTTCAGAAGGGTCTCATAGACACAGATAACTGGTGCCACGGCCATGGCCTTACATTAAACACTAAACAATGCATAGCCATACCCTTCAGGAAGAACAAGGTTACCACTACTTCCCATCTAGGTGGCACAACGTAGGTTATCAGGGACCTGGGCACCCAGGTTGACAGTGACCTTTTGCTTGACACTCACATTGCCAGGGTAGTTTGGAAGGCCTTCTACATTGGCCACCTCATCATGCAGTGATTCACATCTAGATCAAGGGAGGTCATCGTTCCCCTGTACTCATCACACCAATGATTGCATACACTGCCCCATTCAGATTGGATGGGCCCACAAATTCCTCGACAGGAGGTGAAAGGGTCTCAAACATATTTCTTATGCTGCCCGACTGAAGGAATTCCAGCTGTATTCAGTCACTTACTGACTGCTCAGAGGTGACCTGTGCCTGACATACAAGGCTATGTCCAACCCAGAATTTATGAACATGCTTCACCTCAAGACCTCTACATCCATCAGAACTACAAGGGCAGGAGACCTAAACCTCAACACAGATATTAATGGGATGTGCTGGAGGGACAGATTCATCACCCAGAGAGTCCATATGCTGTGGAACAACATCCTGGTACATGTGGGGCTGAGCACCTCACTGGCTTTGTTCAAGTGAGATCTTGACCAATGGATGGGAGATTGCAGGCATACCCCAGGATAACCTCAGTATCACTGCTTGACAGAGTACAGCAAAATAATGGGCATATTATCCATCAACTTGCAAGTGGCAGCCACAAAACTCTGGGCTAGGGCTTATTAATGCCCTAGGAAGATAGCCTAGTATGAACCTATGGACATAGGCCTGGGGCAGTTCCTGCTATTAGACAGTGGTCTGCAGCAGGCTATATAGTAGTAATCTGTTTTAGCCATTGGTTTTTGACCATGGCTATTCCATGATGCTTCTTGTTGTGGTACAAACATGGGTGTGTGGTTATCCATGCTATTTATTGCTAGACACCCTCATTTTGTATCTTGTTCCATCTTTTTGCACATGTACCTCACTGTATGACGGCAGCTGTTTCCGAGGGTCATATGCGTGCATATGGATGTTAGTTGGGGTCCTCAGGTGTGCATATTGTACATGATATTACATTACTTAACACATGGCATTCATGCCTCAGGCCACCTCTGTCGGATACACATACTACACTCCCTGTACATTTGGAAGCAGGTTGTGTCATGTTAGGCATCCCTGTTACTGTATGAGGAGTCAGAGCGGGTATCAGTCCCAGTGTTCCTACTGACCAAGCGTATGTGCTATGCGTTGCCTCTTTGCCAAGGCCAGGGCATACTGGGCACGCCTCTTTCTGCCTACTGGGACAAGGTCAGGTTGTTCCTCCTCCGAGTCAACCCCTGCCTGTGGTGGCCATGGCAATGGTGGGGATGTTTGGCCCTTACTGGGAAGAAAGGTGCTGACATCATCAGAGTTTAGAAAGTGGAATGATCATCCTGTGGTGTGTTTTCCCAGTTGCCAAAAGGGATATTTCTTTCATACACACTTACCCCCCCCTTCACACACACTTGCCACCTGCTGGATTTAAACCCCTACCTAACTATGTTATGACACTATAGACGGACGCATTAGCGCAGCGCGCTATTCGGATGACTGAGAGAATCCTTTTCTCCAATATACTTATAGGGTGCTGACATCATCAGAGTCAAGAAAGTGGAATGATCATCCTGTGGTGTGTTTTCCCAGTTGCCAAAAGGGATGTTTTTTTCATACACACTTACACACACACTTACCCCCCCCTTCACACACACTTGCCACCTGCTGGATTCAAACCCCTACCTAACTATGTTATGACACTACAGAGGGACACATTAGCACGGCGCGCTGAGAGAATTCTTTTCTCCAATATACTTATAGGGTGCTTACATGATCAGTGTCTAGAAAGGGGGATGAGCATCCTCTGGTGTGTTTTCACATTTGCTAGGGGTAACATTTGGACCAAGTGTGTGAGCATGCCCAGTTCAGCCTTCCCGTGGCATGTTGTGTGAAAGATGTCTCATTTATCTAAGTGTGTGAGCATGCCCAGTGTGGGCTTTACATATGTTGAACTCTGCAGCCCATCACATTTGTGGATGAGTGTGACCTTCAACAAATACCTGCAGTTTATGGTTGTGTGTTCTGTGCCATTTTGTGTAGTTACTGTCCGAATGCTTTTTGTGTGAACAAAACAGGGAGTATACTGTGCCTGCAGGTTTTGCATGGGATACTTTGCACACAATTGTCAACATCCGTTCATACTGACCTAACACTGTAGCACTGTCTAGTGTAGTGTTTCAGTACTTTCACTGTGGTGGTCAGTATCCTGGGCTTTAGTCCTATCACTGCTTTACATTTCCATAGTGTGCACAACAGCCTGGTTAGGGTCTAGTTGTGCACATCTGCACAAAGGCAGTGCCTCTACAGACCCTGTTAATTGCTGCCCCATAAGCTTAACAAGTGTAGTCTGCAAATCTATGGAGAGGATCATAATTGAGCTCATAAACAAAGATATAGGGGACATGCAGACATTGTACCCATCCCATTTTGGCTTGGTCAGGGGCAGATCATGCCTTTTGTACTGGGTTGACATCTTCAAATTGGTCACTTAGGCCATTGTTGGGGAAAGGCAGTCCATACAGCCTACCTTGGCCTTGCAACACTTTCAACACAATACCCCACTCAGGTATTGTGGAAAACCCTAACAACTGAAATGTAAACCCATATGTCACAAGATGGGTTGCAAACTGGCTTAAGGACGGGACCCACAGGGTTAGAGTTGCTGGCACTATGTTAGACTCCAGGCTGGTCACAGGTGGTGTCACACAGGGCTCAGTCCTTGGCCCCATTGTTTGTCATGTACTTCCCAGAAGTACAGGCCAACATGGGAGGACTTTGGATGACAATGTTAGCAGATGACTGCACACTGGGCACCATAGTGGACAGTGCATCACACACAGATATCCTTCAGAAGGGACTCACAGTAACTGATAGCTGGTGCCAGGGCCATGGCCTGAAGTCAGAGTGCACAACATGTGTAGACATACCCTTCAGGAAAAGCAAGGTGACCCCAAGCTACCATATAGGTGGCAATCCTCTAAGCACAGAGGAGGTTATCATGGACCTGGGGACCCAGGTTAACAGTCACCATTCTTCTGAGACTCACATTGCTAAAGTGGCTAGGAAGAACTTCTACATTGCCCACCTGATCAGGATGGGATTCACATCCAGATCTAGTGGGTCATTGTTCCCCTGTACTCTTCACTTATCAGACCGGTGATCGAGTCGAATGCCCTATTCTGGCTGTATCTCACCCAACATCTGCAGCAATTGGAGACACCCTGACTGTCCCCCACCTAAAGGAGCAAGGAACCCCAACAGCTGTCATATGCTGCCAGATTGAAGACACTCACACTCTATTCACTCACATACCGTCTGCTTAGAGGTGACATGTGCGTGACATGCGAGGCCATGTCCAAACAGAGATTAATGGACATGCTCCACCTCAGACTCAGAAGATCCACCTGAACCACTAGTGCAGGTGACTTATACCTTAGCAGGGATGTATGTTGGACATGTTGGAGGGATGGAGTTATCACTCGGAGACTCCCTATGCTGTGGAATACAATCCTGGTCCATTTGAGGCAGAGCACCTTGCTGGCTGTGTTCAAGAGGTATCTTGACCTAATGCTAGTCGGAGAATGTGTTTGTCCATCAACACATTGTAAGCGTAGTTTGACATGTCATATGTCTTGTTTAGTATACTGCGCCTCTGTCTACCTGTGACATAACATTGATACCCAGGGTAAACCTCCCATCTCCCATCCACTCATTAGGATTCCTGTTGAGGGGACTCAACCAGTGTCTCTATGGATAACCTGTACTGGTAGTTTACTCATGTGTGGGGGTGGCTTCTGTGTTTTGGATAATGCAGTACAGCCTGTCCTATATATGTCAGTGCTGGGGTTCAGGTCCCTCATGTGCATAGCTCCCTGCCATTCAGATTGTACAAGGTGCAGCATGTGCATTGATTCCAGCTTGGACATGGCTTTCTACATCAGGCACAGCTTGCATCTGGGTGGACAGCATGGCAGTGTGTGGAGCTGCACTCTGTTTAATCAGACTACACATTACATGTGTTCCAGCTCTGTCATACTCCTGGTGAGGTACTGTTGTGGACTTTACAGGTGCTGGATGTGTGTGCATGAGGTACACACCACAGGGGCTGTTGTGGTCATTTCTAATGCTGATGAAAGATAACTGCAGAACCAGAATGACCTGCCCTTAGCTAGATGTGAGACTGCATGGACCATAGAATCATTAACTGAAAACAGGACCCTCTCCACAAAGGGAAAGTGTCCTGTCTGGTGGACCCCAGCCATAAACAAACTGTATGACAGATGAGGGTTACTAATGCAAGACAGAGCTACATCTCCAAAAGGGAAGACAGCTGTGATCAGCACTAGTAGAAAGCTACATTATCTCATAAAGACATGCAAGGTCAACTTGGGGACATAAATCACCAAAGACAATGAAGGTAACCACACTGCTTTCTTCAGTTATGTCAGACACTTGGTTGTGAACCCTCGGATATGCTCAGAGTTGGTACACAACAACATATATTCCAGTGACCTGACAGATATTGGCAACATTCCAAGGACAGCTTCAGTGCAATTTACCCCTCCCTCACCCCAAAACAAGATAGTTATCACTGCTGTATGTAACCTCACTGTCATCTTGGATGTCCATGTGAGAGCCACACTCAGCAAAGACAAGTACACAGCATCCATGGGACCTGCTGGTATCTCCAGTTGCATGCTATGTGAACTCCAGAAGGGCTGGACCCATATATACAACTGCTATTTAACCTTAGTCTTGCTACAGGATATGTACCTGAACACTGGCATACAGCAACAGTGGTCCCACTCCACAAGGGGATGCCTCCACAGACCATGGCAACTACCACCACACAGGCTTAACCAGCCTTGTCTGCAAAGATATGGGAGGAGTCATGGAGCTCTTACACAGACACATTACTGACCTACGGACCCTTGTTCCCACCTAGTTCAGCTTTGTACAGGGCAGATCCTGCCTTTTGCACCTTTGCACCCGAAAAGTACCTACCATGAAGATCAGGGTTCTTCAACACATGTCATATGCTTCCAGAATAGAGGAAGTCCAGCTTTGTACAGTGTCATACCGCATACTTACAGGTGACCTATGCCTGACATACAAGACCATGTCCAATCAGGATTTGGTGGACATACTCCACTGCAAGCAATCCAAATCCACCAGAGCCATGAGAGCTGAGTATTTGAACCTCAGCACATACATGTATAGGACATGCTGGAGGGACAGAGTCATAACTCAGAGGCATCTCACACTCTAGCAGAGTATCCCAGTTCATGTTTGACAGAGTCCCTCACTGACTCTCTTCAGGAGACATCTGGACAACTGCATATGAGACGGAGGCACAGACTAGACAGAGACACAGTCATGTTATTCAATTACGTAAGGGCGTCATAATGTGTCACTACTAAGTCAGAGGCACAATATTCAGAATCTATTCTGTACACTTATTACCACTATAAGGGGTGGCAATAGCCACACCACTATGGCTAGGCTTATACATGCACTAGGGCAGATAGCCTAGTAGTACACTATGACACTATGAAACACCGGTGTATGTGTAGCTATTGTCAATCAAACAGTATGATGTGGCTTGGGGGACTTGATATCTCCCTGTATTCCAACATTGTTTTGTCTATTCCTTCTAGCATGTCTAGGGATCAGTTGCTAGTGTCCTCTCCTGCTCAGCTGGTGAACCTGGGAATATTGAGGCACTGTTACAGTTGCCTCATGTACACTGACAACCCTCTCCTTCTGCCATAAAACACACATACATGTGAGAGATGCAACTATATAGCCAAAGTGGAGGCTGAGCTCTCTCAACATAGGACTAGCAAGACCAGAGAGAGGGTGAAGGTAACCACACACACATCTTTAATCCAGTCTCACATGGCACTGTCACAACTTAAGATCATACACATAGACACACAGAGACACTCTCGGAGGCTCTGATCAGAAGTCTACCAGAATGGCGGTGGCCACCACAGCAGACACTCACACAACTGCCTCCACAGGGCACAGCACATGCAACACATTGACCACAGAGTCGGTGTGCCAAACAGTCACAGCCCTTAAGGCCAAACACAATGCCAGACACACTTGTCATAGGTGACTCCATAGTCAGACACACTGATGTCCCACTCACCAGATCAGGTACAGAGGAGGTCACAGTAAGCTGCCTATCGGGCACTGGAATCCACCACATAATGCAAGCACTCAGGTCACTAAACTGCAAGTACAGGTCTGACCCAGTCATAATCCATGCTGGTGTGAACGACCTGAGATGTACCTCCCTGGACTACATGGAAAGAGACATAGAGGATCCCTCTGATTATGTAGGCCAGGCAGGTATGACCCTGACCTTCGGCAGTATCCTACCTTCACCAAGTATGATGCCACATAAACAGAGACAAGATGATCAGCTGTAGTATTTTGCTTAGACTATGGTGTCATTCTAAGGGGGTCCAATGTCTGTCTGCCTGGGATGACATGCTGGACAGGCCATGGTGATTTGCAAGGGATGGCTTGCACCTGTCACCCCTGGGCTTCCGGATTTCAGATGATGCTCTTGCCACCCCCATTGTGCCTTTTTTATGCAAGATTCAGATTCTACACCTACCACCCTAGAACACAGTAAAGGAAAGACACTAAGGGTAATGCTGCTCAATGCCCAAGGTCTCAACCTCAAGCTGCACACACTCTATGCCCTTCTCAGTATGTAGCACATTGATGTCTGTGCTGTGCCTGAAACCTGGTTCACAGCTTCTGACAGCACCCGCACTATCGGGTGTTACCTCATATCATGCATTCTGGCACCAGCATCCCGACAACACCAAGAAGGATGGTGGGTGTCCATATTCATCAAGGACACCCTCACCTCATGGTTGGTGGCAACACACGATGCATCGGAGACCATCCAGGTGCCAGTGACCGTAGGCAAGACTGCTCTGCAGTTTGTAGCATGTTACATGCCACCCGCTCAAACTCAGGTACCTCACACAGCTATCCTGCAAACACTGAAGGGGATAAATGTATCTCCAAACACCATCCTACTGGGTGATTCCAACTATCCACATATAGACTGGGATCACTAATCATGCCACAACACTCTAACACAAAGGTTCCAAGAGTTCATACACTGAAATGCCATGGAACAACTGGTCCCAATCCCCTCAAGTGGAGGCAACATACTAGAACACATCATCACGAACATGGGGTCACACTGTTCAACACCAGACATATACCCATCATTGGTGAGATCAGATCATGGACTACTTTCAGTGGGAGTCCACATCCCACCCACACCCCAGATGGGAAATGAAATGGTGAAGACCTTCTCAAATGCCGACTTCACATTTCTGAGGACTGGTGTGGTCTCTTTCAAGGCCCCCAGGCCAGCAGACACCATTACCCAAGCCACTGTATCACTTAGAAATGCCTTCTACCAGCACCTCCAGGACTGCATGGTTCAGGCAATCCCAAATAATAATGACTCTTTGTACCACAGGCAAGCATCCAGTCTGGTGGACCCTAGCCATAAACAAGCTGTACAACACAAGGAAGGAGCTACTACAAGATAGAGCGTAATCCGTAGGGGGGAAGACACCCCTGCTCATTGTGAGTAAAACACTGGGTTCCCCCATACAATCATCCGAGGCATGTTTTGAGAGTAAACCCACTCAGGACTCCAGCGACAATCATGAGGCCTTTTTTACCTATGTTTGAAACCTGGGAGGAAACTCCCAGATATGCTCAGACTTAGTTCAGAATAATGTTGATATCACTGCACCTACAGACATTGGCAACATACTGGCTGACAGGTTCAGTGCAGATTCCCCCCCTCCCCCCAACTGGGGGGGGTATGTACACCAGAGGATTGTAGCCCCCCAAACATCTCCACTGCTGGGGTGGGAACTGCTCAATCCAAGGCAGAAAACACTTTATCCATGGGACCAGATGGTGTCCCCAGTTGTGTGCTCCATGAACTCAATGAGTAATTACACCCGCAGTTAGGGCAGCTGTTTAATCTTAGCCTCACCTCAGGATATGTTCCCAAGGAGTGGCATACAGCAATGGTGGACCCACTTCACAAAGGAGGTGCCTCCACCAACCCCAGAAACTACCATCCCATCAGCTTGACAAGCCTGTTCTGCTAAGCTATGGAGAGGATCATAATGGGAATTCTAAATGAAGACATAGGGGACTTGCAGACATTGGATCCAATCCAGTTTGGCTTTGTCAAGGGCAGATCATGCCTTTTAAACTTGGTTGACTTTTTCAAAACACTCACCCAGGCCATTGACGTGGGCAAGGCAGTCCACACAGCCTACCTTGACCTGGCAAAGGCTTTCGACACAATACCCCACTTAGGTATCATTGGAAACATCACCAGCTTAATTGTGAACCCATACATCACAGCATGGGTTGCAAACTGGCTAAGTGACGGAACACACAGGGTCAAAGTTGCTGGTGCCAGTTCACACTCCAGAGCTGTCACAAGTGGTGTCCCACAGGGCTCAGTCCTGGGCCCACATTTGTTCAGTATCTACTTTTCAGAAGTACGAGCAAACACAGGAGGATTATGGCTGACAAAGTTTGAAGATGACTGCAAACTGGGAAGCATAGTTGGAAACCCATCTGACACAGACATCCTTCAGAAGGGTCTCATAGACACAGATAACTGGTGCCACGGCCATGGCCTTACATTAAACACTAAACAATGCATAGCCATACCCTTCAGGAAGAACAAGGTTACCACTGCTTCCCATCTAGGTGGCAATCCTCTAAGCACAACGTAGGTTATCAGGGACCTGGGCACCCAGGTTGACAGTGACTTTTTGCTTGACACTCACATTGCCAGGGTAGTTTGGAAGGCCTTCTACATTGGCCACCTCATCATGCAGTGATTCACATCTAGATCAAGGGAGGTCATCGCCCTGAACTCATCACACCAATGATTGCATACACTGCCCCATTCAGATTGGATGGGCCCACAAATTCCTCGACAGGAGGTGAAAGGGTCTCAAACATATTTCTTATGCTGCCCGACTGAAGGAATTCCAGCTGTATTCAGTCACTTACTGACTGCTCAGAGGTGACCTGTGCCTGACATACAAGGCTATGTCCAACCCAGAATTTATGAACATGCTTCACCTCAAGACCTCTACATCCATCAGAACTACAAGGGCAGGAGACCTAAACCTCAACACAGATATTAATAGGATGTGCTGGAGGGACAGATTCATCACCCAGAGAGTCCATATGCTGTGGAACAACATCCTGGTACATGTGGGGCTGAGCACCTCACTGGCTTTGTTCAAGTGAGATCTTGACCAATGGATGGGAGATTGCAGGCATACCCCAGGGATAACCTCAGTATCACTGCTTGACAGAGGCACAGCAAAATAATGGGCATATTATCCATCAACTTGCAGGGGTGGCAGAAGCCACAAAACTCTGGGCTAGGCTTATTAATGCCCTAGGGCAGATAGCCTAGTATGAACCTATGGACATAGGCCTGGGGCAGTTCCTGCTATTAGGACAGTGGTCTGCAGCAGGCTATATAGTAGTAGTCGGTTTTAGCCATTGGTCTATGACCATGGCTATTCCATGTTGCTTCTTGTTGTGGTACAAACATGGGTGTGTGGTTATCCATGCTATTTATTGCTAGACACCCTCATTTTGTATCTTGTTCCATGTTTTTGCACATGTACATCACTGTATGACGTGCAGCTGTTTCCGCAGGGTCATATGCGTGGATATGGATGTTAGTTGGGGTCCTCAGGTGTGCATATTGTACATGATATTACATTACTTAACACATGGCATTCATGCCTCAGGTGGTGCTGCAGGGCCACCTCTGTCGGATACACATACTACACTCCCTGTACATTTGGAAGCAGGTTGTGTCATGTTAGGCATCCCTGTTACTGTATGAGTGAGTCAGAGCGGGTATCAGTCCCAGTGTTCCTACTGACCAAGCATATGTGCTATGCGTTGCCTCTTTGCCAAGGCCAGGGCATACTGGGCACGCCTCCTTCTGCCTACTGGGACAAGGTCAGGTTGTTCCTCCTCCGAGTCACCCCTGCCTGTGGTGGCCTTGGCAATGGTGGGGGGATGTTTGGCCCAGCCCTGTGCTGGTCCTGCTGCAGCTGTTTCCACAGGATCATATTATGTAGCATAGCACATATCATGATCATTTGGGTACATGTAGTTGGTGTGTACTGCAAAGCTCCACCAGATGTGTCCAGACACCGGAACCGTGACTTGAGCAGCCCAAAGACATGCTCTATGATATTACGTGTTTGTGCGTGTGCCTCATTATGGCATTCCTGTTCAGGTGTGTGTGCATTTCTGATGGGTGTCATCAGCCACGGCTCAAGTGCATAACCTGCATCCCCCACTAGGTGTCCGTGTGGGAAGTCCCCATTGGCAAATGATTGGTACAGCTGCGTCAGATGCCAGATGTGGGAATCGTGGTAGCTCCCAGGGCAGCCAGCACACACATTCATTATTATGCCCTGGGCATCACACACGACCTGGCATTTGATGGAGGGGTAACCCTTGCGGTTAATGTAGACTCTACCCTGCTCACCGGCTGGTGCTTTGATGCGTATGTGCGTGCAGTCTATTGCACCCAGCACCTCAGGGTATCCCGCTATTTGCTGGAAGAGACACATATTGCTGGCCACAACCTCATGGTCATTAGGGAGATATATATGATCACTGACATGTGGTGTCATGGCATCCAGGAACTGGTGCAGTACCCTGGAGGCTGATGCCTGTGATATCCCCATCATATCGCCAGTTGGTCTCTGGAAGGTACCTGTTGCTAGTATTCTTAGGCCAACACATACCTTGGTTTCCACTGGGATGGGTTCCCCTCTGTTGGTTCTGTGTGTGAGGTGTGGCCTGCACAGCTCAACAATCTGCTGCAGGAGCTCTCTGTCCACTCTATAGCGCTCTACTATCTCCAGCTCATGTAACCCATGGTAGGTGACCCTGGGCCTGTATACTCTTCTCCTTCTCCTCACTCTGGGTTGTCTGTCAGCGCCTGCATTGTCACCACCCTCAGCAATTCGCCTATGCCTGATTATAATAGCCATGGCAGCCCCTAGCATTTCTGCTCTGAGTTCAGCTTTTTTTCAGTTTTCAATTCTGATAGCTTAGTTTCTGGCAGTATCTCTTGTGAGAAACAGCCTTCACTGCTCTTTGTTGTGTTTTAAGTGCTGGGCTGGGCTTCTAGTGTGCTTGTGCAATTGCCTGCTTGTAATTGTTTCCACCAATTAACTCCAGCAGTATTCCCTGGCAGTTTCCCTGTATTTTGGTTGTTTCCTGTTTCCTCTCTGTTTCCTGAGGGGGAGCAATGTGCACACCAGCTTAAACACACTCACAGTCACTTAAACGCGCGCACACATCCCTACACCGTGTTACACGCGCGCACACATCCTTACACGGTGTTAGCTAGGCTGATTCATGCTAAAACACGCGCACACTGCCTTACAGACGTGCACGCCCGTGCAAACCATTGTAAACAGTTTGCAACACGCTCCCACATGTTGAACCTGCCTTACATGCGCGCACACGTGCGCATGCACGTATATCAAGAAACTTTGAGTGTAGGGATAGCGTATACCCTCAATTTCTTGACTTTCCTAGTGTTCTGTTGGGACACACCTCCCTCCCTGATGTCTGTCTGTCATCTGTTACCTTACATTGCCCTCCAATCTGGTACATTTCTTTCTATCCTTCCCCCCGTGATGTCACCTACCTCTTACTCTGTTCCTCCCCCTTCTCTAACTCTTACACTACTCAGAAAGTGCTCATTACCTATGTGGCAGTGTGATTCAGTATTGTAACCCTCATTTACATAGGATTGACTAGTAATGCTTAGTTACATATCTTACACGGAGCTTTCCCCCCTTGACAACCACTAAACGGAGGCCATATTGTTTTTAGTCTGCAAGTCCCTCCATTGACATTCCATGTAATACATAAATCCCACAATTGTGGGCTTATAAGCTTCGGTTTTCAGTTTTAGGTAGCGCACCCCGTTTGTGCGGGTGTGCTGCAGTTAAACACAAAAATCCCGTGAAAAAAAAAAAAAAGTTAAATAACTTATTTTTGCAACACTTTTTCATGCCAATGGCCACATATTTGGCCATTGGCATGCTTAATGACACATATGCACCCTTTATTTGGAGCTGACATAGCTCCGTTTTTGATTTTGCAGAAATGTACTCAGTTGTCAGCTGAGTACATTTCTGCAGCTAACACGTCCGTTACATGGACTGGTTTCTGCTTTGTGGATCGCTCAAATACCTCATTTGCATATCTTGGAGCTGCAAATGAGGTATTGAGCATTTCCACGCCCAGTCCGTGTAAGAGACGTGTTAGCTGTCTCTTACACGGAGGTTTGGGCTGTACCTGAATCAGGAGGCTTACACGGAGGCTTACACTACTCTTGAACTCCGTGTACGCCTTCCTGAATCTGGCCCAAAGCATTTGTTCGCAAACTTTTATTGAGAGTATACTTTAAGAAGTTTACTAATGTGAATGTGAATGTGAATGAAAATGTTCCAAATTCAAATGAGATTTATAATGAATCATTTAATGAAGTTGATTTTGACGAAAGTCTAATGAATTTATCTGTATATAACTATGAATGTGATGAATCTAATTTTTCTTTTGATGAATGTGATGATGGTTTAATTTGTCCTAATACCAACACTAATTCAAATGTTAATTACTTGACAGGATATGGCAAGTTAATGATGCCAAAATTCAAAAATGTTAAAAGTAAGTTTACACCAGCGATTTTTATACCAGCTATTTCAATTTTCCAAAAGGTACTTCTTAAAGAAACAGAGTTATCGTTTAGGGAATTTTGCAAAGAGAAAAAACAATTTAATTTGAACAAAGAAGAATGGCAGGCTTTAAAAAATCTTAAAGAATTGAAAAATGAGTATATATTCAAATGTGCTGACAAAGGGGGTAATTGGGTTATTTTGAATAGACCTGATTACTGTAGGATGGTTAACAGATTGCTTTCTAATTGTGAAGAATACAACAAACTTGATGGTGATCCCCTAAAATCTTACAATGAAGAATTGTTATTTTTACTGGAAAGGGGAGAACGACTAGGATTTTTCCTGCCAACTGATGTTAAAAAAATGTATATTAAAGACCCTACTACACCAATATTATACGCACTGCCCAAGATCCATAAAGACTTAATTGAGCCCCCGGGTAGGCCTATAGTATCAGGGGTAGGCTCCTTTTTGGAGAATGTCAATGTCTTTTTGGATTTTCAGTTAAAAGCTTATCTTAATAGGGTCAGTGCTCATATTTGTAATACTCAAGATTTGGTTAATGAAGTATCCAAATTTTGTTGGAACAGTGATTATTATTGGGTGACCATCGATGTTAAGTCTTTATATACAAATATTAACATTAGGTGGGGACTTGAAGCTATTTATAATATGTTAGGTAAAGGTCCTAGGACTAGTTTTTTGATTTCTTTATTGGAATTTTGTTTAACTCATAACTATTTCATGTTTAATAATGAGTATTTCCTACAAACTAAGGGGACTGCAATGGGAGCTGCTTATGCTCCCACATATGCTGTGATATACATGGATTCTTTTGAAAAAAAGTTCATCTACCCCACGGATTTTTTCAAACATAAAGTAATTTTGTACAAATGTTTTATTGACGATTTGATTTTCATATGTAAAGGGGATGTGTTAGAATTTTGTGATTTTTTTGAATCCTTGAATAAAAATGAACATAACCTTTCATTTTCATATGAGATGAATAGAAATTAAATCAACTTTTTGGATCTGACTTTGTTTGAAAGAAATAATATCATTGAGTTTAGACTTTTTAGAAAGAGTACATCAGTTAATATGTTTTTGCATGCTACCAGCATGCATCCTCCTCACTTGTTGAGAGCTTTGCCTTATGGGGAATTCAAAAGAATATATCAGCATACTAGTATAGAATCTGAGTTGGATCATGAGTTAAATGAGGTTTATTTAAGATTAATAGAAAGAGGGTACGAAAAAAAGCAACTCTTAAAGAGTATGAATAATGTTATGAATAAGAATAAAAACTTCACAAAGTTTGAAATGGATGTTTTAGATCCAATAAAAAAAGAAAGAGATGTGGAAAAGATATTCTTTGTGACCAGGTACACAACTTTTTCTGAAAAATTTATTTCCTTAATTAAAAGGTTTTGGTACTTGGTCAGTGAGGATGAATCTATAGGTGAACTCTTTCCATATCATATAATTTTTTCATATAAAAAAGGTAAAAATTTAAAGGAAATATTAAATAATAACCTCTTAATCAAAAAAACCTTTCATACTACTAATGTGGGAACATTTAGATGTGGCTCTTGCAGCTTATGTGATAGAATAATAAATGTCAGGTCTATTAATAATATTAACCATACCCCCAAGCATTATTTTAATTGCAAATCCACTGGTGTTGTATATACACTTACTTGTAGTTGTAATAACATTTGGTATATTGGACAAACCAAAAGAATGGTTAGAGTTAGAATTTTGGAGCATTTAAGGGACATTCGGAATTTAAATCTATCTAGTCCCGTTGCTAAACACTTCTTTGAAGCTCATGAGGGGAAGTCAGAAAGTTTAAAATTTAGTGTTCTGGGCAAGCCTTTTACTTGTAGGGGTGATAACATTTCTGATAGATTACTGGAGCTGGAAACTAGGATGATTTTGAAGTTCAACACTTTAAAACCTTTTGGTCTAAATTTAGAATTGGGTATTTGATGAAATTTATACATCAAATTAGTTCATTTTTATTGAATGTATTTAAAAATAATATATTTACATTTATACATGAATTTATTAATAATAATATATAATTGGAACATATAATGAATTTAAAATGTAATTTTATTGATACGAATATTTATTTAGGAATTATTGTGAGATCACTTTAAAAATGTATATAAGTCTTTCTCCTTTTTTGGAATTAATTAGCTAATTAATTAATTGATTGTTTAATTGCTTTATATATAAAACTGCTACTGTGCAGCAGTAAGTTGTGATCCTTGAAGGCAAATTGCCGAGGTACCAGGTCGTTGATAATAAAGGAGAATTGCTGGAGAAGTACTGGCTGTTTGGTGTGCTATTTGGTTTTGTGCTTTCATGTTGTTGTGTTTTTTCGATGCTTTCATGTTATTTGGCTATGCACTGTTACAACTTGTTATTCTACATAGTCAAAAGGACAGTGCAATCTTTATTAAGTCTCAAAGATAGTTTGAGAATGAATCTGCTTTCTTTTGCTAAAGAGCATGTTTAAAGCAAAATTAAGTCTGGACAAAACCAAAATTCATGTGAGTGCAGTTCCAAGTTTTAATTTTTCAGAAGCTATTTTCTCAGAGTATGTTGATGTTTTTCTATTACAAGTTAGGCAAGCTTCCAGTTGTGTATTCCATGACGTTAGACCCAGAGGTCACTCCAGTAGTAAGACCAGCAAGAAGAGTTCTGACAGCTATGCAAGATAAAGTTAAAGCTCAGTTGGATAAAATGGTGCAGCAAGGTGTGATTTATCCAATCACAGAACCAACTGAGTGGGCATTGTCTATGGTAGCAACTCATATAAAAAGGCTCAGATGAAATCAGAATATGCACTGACCCAAGAGATCTGAACAACCATTAAAGAGACAGCATCACCCGATGTACCCAGTCAAAGAAATTACAGCTCTAATACCAAATGCCACTCTGTCTTGGATGCAAAGAGTTCATTTTGGCAAGTGATGCTTGATCACAGATCTTCATTTCTAATTACTTTTGGTACTCTATTTGGCAGATACAGATTCCTAAGAATGCCACTTGGAATACATTCTGCAAGTGAAGTCTTTCAGCATGCAACGGAGCAAATTTTTTGGGTTATCCTTGTGCCATAATAGTAGATTATTTATTAGTTGAAGGCAAAGCTGAAGCAGAGCATGATAGAAACCTAAAGAAAGTTCTAGATAGAGCATGTGAAGTGAACTTGAAGCTCAATCCTCTGAAGTGTAAATTCAGACTTCCAGATGTTACCTACGTTGGTCATTTGTTCACTAGTACAGGCTTGAGACCAGACCCGACTAAGCAGACTGCCATTCTTGAGATGTCAGCACCAGAGAATGTACACGCTCTGCAACATTTTCTAGGCATGGTCAACTATTTAGGCAAGTTTATACCAGACTATAATGAGTTGACAGCACTTTTTCTTAAGCAGAAAATTGCCACCCCCCCACCTATATTAAGATGCTATGACATGAACAAACCAGTTACTCTTTCCTGTGATGCTTCAAAATTTGGTCTTGGCACAGTCATACTCCAACAGGGCAGACCAGTAGCCTATGCATCTAGACCACTTACTCAAACAGAGATGCAGTATGCTCAGACTGAGAAAGAGCTTTTGGCAATAGTATTTGCTTGTTGAAAGTTTCATGATTATATTTACGATCAAGTTATTCAGATTGAAACTGACCAGTGGTGGCTGGTGACATCAAATCAAAGGAGGGCTGCAGGAGACAGCTGAATGGGTGGGGCCAACTGGGCGGGGTGTGACCAACTAGAAAGGGGTGGAACTATGCTAAAAACAGCAAAAACTGGGACTTTAATTAAATACACTGCCCTTGGTGCCAAACTATCATTATGAGAATAAAATCAAGACAAAATGAAGTATAGAAGAAAAAAAAATTTAATGCATTGGCTTCATGACAGCTTACTTAATATCTAGCTGGAAACAAAAAGGTTTTATGGCATGAAAAAGTAAATTACTTTTTAAAGACATTACTAGAACGCCAGTCAAAATCAAGTATAAAAAAAACAAGCAGCACTCAACTCAAACCACTTCTCCTTGCACTGCAGTTTTAATTATAATTATTCAGCTTTGTAAAAGTACCAAGTAACATGCTGAAAGTAGCAATCTCTCTGATACCCCCACTTGCAAAAATGTTTCTTAGCCAAAAAAGACCTGCTGCCTAACAAAAATCTACTTGTTTCATGGGGAAAACATGATCAAAGTAAAAAATGAACAGCAAACAAGAAACAAGCTCAAGATAAATTGCTTAAAGGATTATTGCATAGGTTATGGACCACACATAATAGATTGTCATTTTGTTTAGTTTACGTGTAATGCCTGCAAAGATGACTGCAAGCCTCCAAAAAATTAATAAGGTTCTGAAAATACTGTAATCCTGTCCTTTACTACAAATACTATCATATGCATTTCAATACCCAAGGCTTATACACTATCTAGTTATGCAAATATTCTCTGCATGGCAACAACAAAAAGGCTTTCAGTGGTGGTAATTCTTTAACAGTATGCTTATTAAAGCTTACTTGCATCTTACAATCTCAGACAAGCGTACCTGATGGTCATTAAAGCATTGCTAGTTAAACACAGACCAACAGGTACTGCAACAACATGAATTTCCTGAATAAGAAGAAGCATAAATCAACAGAAAAACAGAACATTCTGCAAAATCAAGGACAGATGAAAAACCACTGTACTTGTTCCTACCTTGGATGGTGGGATTCGCTTCACACTTACAGTGCATAACTGCTCCTTGCCTTGCTTGGACACATCCAGAGTCACTACATGGGGGAGTGGGGTACAATAAGTATGTCACAATTTGAAATATCTCCGGCTGATGGTGATGGCCCTGACACATTTGTCATACCTCTCAACCTCAGAGCAAGAAATCTGGACAAAACCATAAATAGAAGTAGGACAAAAGCCCAAAAATAAGGACAAATTTAAATATTGTTCTTATAAACTTAGAAAGATAATAGAATAGCAGGTCTTGCATTAGTATGAATTTCTGAAGGGTATGAAATCTGAAACTCAAATGTCTGTCATTATTTTCTAACTTCAATATTTAATGATTTGCCACTAATTTAGCAGAAAACCACAATTTTATGAAAAACAACCAAAAATGTGATGCAAAAATATAAAATAGCCACACAGTACAGCTGGGAACCTGTCAAAGAAGGGACACTTTTTTAATATTAGTACTGTTAACTTGAGCAGCTGACAAAATAAGAGACTCTACATGCATTTCTGAAATTAAAAGTAATCTATAACTCAGATCATTACAATTACTTATTAATTGTAAACCCTTCATGATTTCTTCCAAATCTGCCATTTTTTGGAAGGATTATTAGGGGGACAGCAACACTTTAAAAATTGCTCTTGTATAAACTTAGACAGTTGACAGAATAACAGGTCTTGCTTTAGCATGCATTTTTCTGAAACTCAATGTCTGTCATTATTTAGTGACTTCATTCCTAAATGATTTGCCATAAAATCACAAATTTTATGAGGAACAAATCAAAAATAAGAAGCAAAAATCTATTCATGCTGCAAAAATCTGGACAGTTGAGAGGTATAGTTCAGCCGGGGCTGTCTTTGAGTTTGGTCGAATGCCCCCCCCCCCGCAGCCATTCCACTGTCCCATTTGGCCTTTTTACCATAAACACTATAATGGGCATACTGATTTACTTCTATGATGATTTGGATTTCATTTAAACGTTTTATTTTACATTTTATAGCACAAACACTAATAGACATTTGCTAAACAAAGCAATGCAGTCTCATAATGAAAACAGACTTGGCACTAACACTTCTCTGCCCTTGAAACTCACATTCATTGAAACAACATTGAAACCCACATTCAAAGAAAATACATCTGACCAGTGGCAGATAACGATTAACTTTGTGCTGTTTTCAAATCATAGGCCCCTTGCACAGGAAACATACATGTGTTCTTTGACGCACCTTCCTGATTGTATTAAATTATATTCCTTGTATAATACAGTACAGTTGTTTGAGGGTGTTTTTAATTTATTGTTTTGAATATTTGTCCAGTAAACAATGAAACAAAATACACACACCAATAATGACAAAACTACCCAATTCAGAATATTTCCTTGATAAAACTCTGTTCAGACTTCTACAATTCACCAGTATCAGTAAATATGCACAATCTCTGCAGAAGTAAACATCATCTAAACAATTCCACATTAAGGAGATATGTAACTAATGAAGAGGTTGCTGCTAGCAAGCAACATTATATTTCATTGTTTCATCTACAAATAAAGTGCCTGTTGCCCTTGAGGAATAAATTGCCTATTTTACATTAAAAAATGATAAGCTAGTAATATTGCAATAGGGAATGGGTGGTGAATTGATAACAGATTCACAGTTACTAGCTATCTCCACCAAAGAGGGCATTCTCAGGACTGCAGCATCCACCCCCTTTAAAAGTACAACATCGTACAGTATAAGCAATGTATCTGCATACTGTGGGAGTAGACCCCACAACCTTCTGTATCAAAAGCAAGTACACTGCCTGCTGTGCTATTAACAATGCAAGCAGACTCAGCATAAGCAGCACTAAACTTGTCTTCCTCTGAAGCTCTCAGCTCCTTGTAAAATCCACTTGACACTCAACTGTATCTTTCAACACTGCAGCACAAAAAGTCTGGAAAAAGCCAAAGCCCAAAAACCAGGGACACATTTTAAACATTGCTTGTATAATCTTGGAAAGTTGCTAGGATACAATACTGTGTTACTACCATGCATTTGACTGCCAAGTCTTGGAAACAGGCCCCTGTGCACTCCAGTTAGAGCAACATACCACTATGCTAAATCGGGTCTATATCACTTCGACGAAATGACAGAAGTTCGAACACCATATGTTCGAACTTCTAACCTCGAAGTGCAAAACCATCGAAGGCTTAGAACAGCAATTTTTTTCCCAGGGAAAAAAATCACTGTGCCAAGAAAGCACACACACACACCAGCACACCAAAATAAATAATCCACACATATACACTTCACAAAACCCTACTTCTAACCCTACACTAAACCATACATACACTATTATCTATCCACTTACCTTAACCCAAACCCTAACCCTAAGGTCTGAAACTATCACACACGCACCTTACACTCTCCCTAACCCTAAGGTCCATAACTATCACACACTCACCTTACCCGCTCCCTAACCCTAAAGTCCGTAACTGTCGCACACTCACCTTACCCGCTCCCTAACCCTAAGGTCCATAACTATAGTACACTCACCTTAACCCAGTCCGTTCGCACACTTACCTTAACCTGGTCCGTAACCTTCGCACCACAGTGGAGGGAATAGTGAAGCCACAGAAACGGCCCACCAAATTCTTTCCCTGGGAAAGAATTTGATGTAAAACAGGGACCAGCACTTGACTCTGTGAAACACAACCAACCACAAACGAATTTACCTAGGTTTCGTCTTTAATCAGACTTCTTCAGAATACAAGTAAAACCAAGTACAACCTTACACACTTAAATAAGAACAAGACATGACATCATTAATTAATTGATGAGTTAATTAACATTCAATTTACTTAAAGTGAACTGAACACACTAATACAATACTATAAAAAAGTACTGGATAGTCGATCATATGCAGTACTAGTTTAAAAACAAACAATATATAAACATACATTAATAAATGCAGTAATTATAACCCCTTTATCCAAGAATATGCCTTAATTTTAAAATAGGGGCAATAGTGATATAATCATTAATGCCAGGGAATACCATGGCATTCAATTTCAATTGCTACCTCATTTCACTAATGTCAAGGTGAAGATCAAGGACCTTACCCTGTACATCCATAACCACTTGTTGAATTACACAAAATTTAAATGTATGCCCACTGTTTGATTCAATGTGCCTATACAATGCATTAGTTTTTTTCTTTAATCTTATATCTGACAGATGCTCTATAATGCAGTCTCTAAGGGCTCTACTAGTTTTGCCAATATAGTATGCTGGACATTGACCACATTGTGCTACATACACCACATTCTTGGTGTAACAGTCAAAATGTCCACTGAGCCTAATAGAAACACCAGCTACACTGAACTTAGAATTTGTAGGACATACCAAAGGACACACACTACATCTACCACATTTAAAATTCCCTATGTGCCTCCCAGTGGATATACTAACATTACCTCCCTTCTCTAACAATTGCTTGAATGATTTTGCCTTTCTAAATACACATCTAGGAGGACTGCCTAACTTTTCCCATACTAACTTATCAAGTCTAAGTAATTTCCAATTATTGAACACTATATCCCTAATATAGGGTGCATCAAATGAATAAGTGGTAATGAAATAAATCCCACATTCCTGACTCTCCTTATCTGCACTATCCACAGCTACTTCACTAAATTCAAGTTTGTTGTTAACCATAAGGACGGTATCATCCGTACCTATCATTGGGGTCTCATTATTCAATCTCCCCTTCAATAATGACCAGTATGTACCATTTACTCTCTTTCGCTTGACTTCATCTGCTATAACCTTACACATTCTCTGAGGATATCCTCTCCTTATGAACATGCCCATAATGTATTCTACCTCCCTCAAGAAATCCAACTCGCCACTAGTCATCCTGGCTGCCCTGACCATCTGACCTTTAACAATAGCTTTTTTTATGGTGGTCAGGGTGCCAACTAGAATAACTAAGATACGAGTTTGAAAAGGTAGCTTTTCTATGAATAGCAGAGATGAAGGCATGCTCAATAGGATCAATTTTTAAATTAACATCTAGATATGTGATTCCCTCTTTACTAAAGGCATGGGTAAACTTCAAAAAATGTACTGTATTATTGATGTACTCCATAAAACAATTAACTTCTTCCACACTACCATCCCATACTATGAACAAATCATCCAAAAAACGGGTGTAGTGCCGAAATTTAGACTTAAATCTGCTTACAAAAACATATTTCTGCTCCCGAAATGACATAATGTAGTTTGCATAAATGGGGGCGCAAGCCGTCCCCATAGCAACACCTGTGACTTGCTTGAAATATAGTCCTTCAAAGAAGATGAAATTATTGTTTAATACTGTCTCCATTAAGGTTACAAGTAAATTAATACGATCCTGATCATATAACCCAGTCTTAAAAAGCTGCCGCTCCAACCATTCTAAACCAATGTCATTAGGTATAACAGAAAAAAGATTAACAACATCAATGGTAACCAAAATCGTATTATCACTAATTTCTACAGTCCTTAACTTTTCCAAAAACTGCCAAGAATCCTTGGTGATGTAATCAAATAACTTAATCCCTTTTTGTAGCTGACAATCCAAAAATGTACTTATAAAACAGGTCTTACTACGTTTACCATCAACTATAGGCCTAAACTTAACGTTATCCAGCCCTTTATGTATCTTAGGGATTCCAAAGATGCTACTCACCACAGGATACTCATTATTAATATAAGAATACTCCAACTCATCAATTTGCCCTTGCATTAGTAAATCCTCCACTAACAAATTCACTTTGGCATAAGCAATATTAACTTGATTTAGACTACTTTCCTCATACGTGTCACTATTTAACATAATCAACATGTGATTGATGTAATCATTCCTATCCATGATCACTAAACCACTACCCTTGTCTGGCTTCATAAATCTAATAGACTGATCTCTAACCAGTTCATTTAATAGGACATATTCTTCCCAAGTTAAATTGTTTGCCTTACTAAATGCCTCAAATCCACTTTTGGACTTACTCCTATTAATATATTCTCTTATATCAAGTTTGCAAATCTTTTCAAACAAGCCTACAGTATTATTGGAAGGAGGCATAAACTTACTAGGCTTTCTTAAAATGGCCCTTTGGACGCCAGGAGTATCATGAAACATTAATTTCAAATTCATCTTCCTCATTAATAACTTCAAATCAATCAAAATGTCACTTAAGTTACCTCTCACTAGTGGAACAAAGGTGATCCCTTTGAAAGCAACTCAACATGTCACGAATCAATAACCTTATTTGAATAGTTATAAACTTTATAATCACCATGGTTATTACTTACTACCAAAGGGTTACTAATACACCCTCCATTAGCCATTTTCAATTGTTCCTCTGCAATTTGAATCACGCATTCAATTCCCTCATCAATGCCTGATTCCACTGAACCCATGGATGATCCTATGCCTTTGCAAGCAGAATCGATAATTACATCATTGTTTTCACATAAAAATAGAGGAGTCGAATAAATACTTAAATCAGCATTAGAATCAAACTCCTCACTGTAGGCAGAAAATACAAATGAGCAAAACTGCCAACAGGTGCCTGACCTATACACGGAATTATATTAGGTCCTAAATCAATACTATTTAACCCTGTCGCCACAACGTCTTTTTCACTATGACTGTTCAAATTACTCTTTTTCCCAGTGTTAAAACTCACTTTAGGCTCAACATTAATACTATGTAAATGTATACATTCAACACTAATATCAGGATCAACATGATTCTCGCAAAATGTTACAGGGTTACAGACAACATCAGCATGATCTGTTGACTGAGGCTCTTCACTTGAAAGAGCATTCTTCTCACCAGTATTCTCTTCAGTAACAACCGTGGGCGCATAAATGCATTCCCAAACAGAAGTAATATATTCTTCAGTATTTACGTTGAAACCAACAGAATTTAAACCAATGTTTGAAACAGCATTAGGCTCAATCAGCTCACCATCAATCAGGGAGACAGATGAACCAACTTTGAAATCCAATATTTCACTCAAGCAAAATGTCTCATTACGTTTTGCAGATGTGCCACTAGATTGCATCATCTTATAAACATTTTCACCATGCACATCTACATAAGCATTAATTCCAGTAGCTGTCATAACCCCAAACCCTTCATTCACATCATTAAACTGCTCAGATACAATACAGACATCAAAATTGTCAAACATATAGTCAGTGGAGTCCCCCATATACGCTTCGCTGATTTCGTTATAATCCTGTTCATCAAAAGGCACATGAAAGCGAAAGTCAATACCACTATCTTCTTTAAGAGAAGCCCCATTGGGAATGCCTACCCCATTTGCGCTGATAACAACATCAAAGGCGCGAAGGCCAGTCTCATCCAAAAAGGTGGAATTGCCACCATTACGCCCATCTGCATTGATAAAATCCTCTCCAAACCAAAAACCAGATATAGCAGCGTGATTGTCAGAGTGTTTTAAAAACTCAAAAACCTCACCTTCATTCGAAACTGGGCCATTGGTAGTTACCTCCTCCATTCTGTCCGATTGCCATTGTACTGCTGCTGGGCATAAAACCTCCCTTTTTGGCCTTGCACCCTGCTTTTGGCCTTGCACCCTGCTTCTGAAAGTCGCTTACTTCGCCACCACCTTGGCGCTGATTTCCTTGACTCCGCCCCTTGATCCTCTCTGAACGCCTCGGACCTCCTTCTAAAGGGAATTCCTCATCTGCCATTCACGTATTTATACCACCAACTGTTGTCATCACTTCCTCTTCTCCATCCAGTTCATGATTGGTTAAACGAACTCTCCCAGAACAGTTTCCTTCAGAAAGCGGATATACTTTATTGTATCTGTATTCATTGGTGTCACGCACAATTTTATGAGATTTCCTGTCATAAATAACAGCATAATGTGAATCAACACTAGCCAACAAGTTGCTATAATTAGTGAAATAATGTTCAAAGTTCAAATCTGTGGTAATATTTTCATTTTCACCCCCCAATTCAACCAGATACTTAGCGATTAACTGGTCATTATGCTTAATAATGATGTTCATAAGCGCGAACCCTGTTCTATCATATAGCTTATAACCCTCATCTATCATGTCTTTTTTACCCTCGATCCCATTTGGATACTTCCAGGCACGTAATTCCTGAGGGACCAAGCCCAACTCAATGTTCTTTTGCAAATAGCAATTTTCAATTTGTAACTTTTTCAATGAAAACAGCTTCTTTTCAAACTCCTTTAAATGCTCTACTAGGGGCTTAAAAACAGCCCTCCCTGTGTTGAGCACTGCACCATTCTGCTGGAAATTGTATTGATTTACCTTCCATCGCATAACATCCAATTTTTCTGAATTTTCCACTCTATGTTTTTCTCCTATCAATATATATCCGCTTTCTGAAGGAAACTGTTCTGGGAGAGTTCATTTAACCAATCATGAACTGGATGGAGAAGAGGAAGTGACGACAACGGTTGGTGGTATAAATATGTGAATGGCAGATGAGGAATTCCTTTTAGAAGGAGGTCCGAGGTGTTCAGAGAGGATCAAGGGGGAGAGTCAAGGAAATCAGCGCCAAGTTGGTGGCGAAGTAAGCGACATTTTGTGAGACTCATGTTGATCCTGATATTAGTGTTGAATGTATACATTTACTTAGTATTAATGTTGAGCCTAAAGTGAGTTTTAACACTGGGAAAAAGAGTAATTTGAACAGTCATAGTGAAAAAGACGTTGTGGCAACAGGGTTAAGTAGTACTGATTTAGGACCTAATATAATTTCATGTATAGGTCAGGCACCTGTTGGCAGTTTTGACTCATTTGTATTTTCTACCTACAGTGAGGAGTTTGATTCTAATGCTGATTTAAGTATTTATTCAACTCCTCTATTTTTATGTGAAAACAATGATGTAATTATCGATTCTGCTTGCAAAGGCATAGGATCATCCATGGGTTCAGTGGAATCAGGCATTGATGAGGGAATTGAATGCTTGATTCAAATTGCAGAGGAACAATTGAAAATGGCTAATGGAGGGTGTATTAGTAACCCTTTGGTAGTAAGTAATAACCATGGTGATTATAAAGTTTATAACTATTCAAATAAGGTTATTGATTCGCGACATGTTGAGTTGCTTTCAAAGGGATCCACCTTTGTTCCACTAGTGAGAGGTAACTTAAGTGACATTTTGATTGATTTGAAGTTATTAACAAGGAAGATGAATTTGAAATTAATGTTTCATGATACTCCTGGCGGCCAAAGGGCCGTTTTAAGAAAGCCTAGTAAGTTTATGCCTCCTTCCAATAATACTGTAGGCTTGTTTGAAAAGATTTGCGAACTTGATATAAGAGAATATAATAATAGGAGTAAGTCCGAAAGTGGATTTGAGGCATTTAGTAAGGCAAACAATTTAACTAGGGAAGAACATGTCCTATTAAATGAACTGGTTAGAGATCAGTCTATTAGATTTATGAAGCCAGACAAGGGTAGTGGTTTAGTGATCATGGATAGGAATGATTACATCAATCACATGTTGATTATGTTAAATAGTGACACCTATGAGGAAAGTAGTCTAAATCAAGTTAATATTGCTTATGCCAAAGTGAATTTGTTAGTGGAGGATTTACTAATGCAAGGGCAAATTGATGAGTTGGAGTATTCTTATATTAATAATGAGTATCCTGTGGTGAGTAGCATCTTTGGAATCCCTAAGATACATAAAGGGCTGGATAACGTTAAGTTTAGGCCTATAGTTGATGGTAAACGTAGTAAGACCTGTTTTATAAGTACATTTTTGGATTGTCAGCTACAAAAAGGGATTAAGTTATTTGATTACATCACCAAGGATTCTTGGCAGTTTTTGGAAAAGTTAAGGACTGTAGAAATTAGTGATAATACGATTTTGGTTACCATTGATGTTGTTAATCTTTTTTCTGTTATACCTAATGACATTGGTTTAGAATGGTTGGAGCGGCAGCTTTTTAAACTGGGTTATATGATCAGGATCGTATTAATTTACTTGTAACCTTAATGGAGACAGTATTAAACAATAATTTCATCTTCTTTGAAGGACTATATTTCAAGCAAGTCACAGGTGTTGCTATGGGGGCGGCTTGTGCCCCCATTTATGCAAACTACATCATGTAATTTTGGGAGCAGGAATATGTTTTTGTAAGCAGGTTTAAGTCTAAAATTCGGCACTACACCCGTTTTTTGGATGATTTGTTCATAGTATGGGATGGTAGTGTGGAAGAAGTTAATTGTTTTATGGAGTACATCAATAATACAGTACATTTTTTGAAGTTTACCCATGCCTTTAGTAAAGAGGGAATCACATATCTAGATGTTAATTTAAAAATTGACCCTATTGAGCATGCCTTCATCTCTGCTATTCATAGAAAAGCTACCTTTTCAAACTCGTATCTTAGTTATGCTAGTTGGCACCCTGACCACCAGAAAAAAGCTATTGTTAAAGGTCAGATGGTCAGGGCTGCCAGGATGACTAGTGGCGAGTTGGATTTTTTGAGGGAGGTAGAATACATTATGGGCATGTTCATAAGGAGAGGATATCCTGAGAGAATGTGTAAGGTTATAGCAGATGAAGTTAAGCGAAAGAGAGTAAATGGTACATACTGGTCATTATTAAAGGGGAGATTGAATAATGAGACCCCAATGATAGGTACGGATGATACCGTCCTTATGGTTAACAACAAACTTGAATTTAGTGAAGTAGCTGTGGATAGTGCAGATAAGGAGAGTCAGGAATGTGGGATTTATTTCATTACCACTTATTCATTTGATGCACCTTATATTAGGGATATAGTGTTCAATAATTGGAAATTACTTAGACTTGATAAGTTAGTATGGGAAAAGTTAGGCAGTCCTCCTAGATGTGTATTTAGAAAGGCAAAATCATTCAAGCAATTGTTAGAGAAGGGAGGTAATGTTAGTATATCCACTGGGAGGCACATAGGGAATTTTAAATGTGGTAGATGTAGTGTGTGTCCTTTGGTATGTCCTACAAATTCTAAGTTCAGTATAGCTGGTGTTTCTATTAGGCTCAGTGGACATTTTGACTGATACACCAAGAATGTGGTGTATGTAGCACAATGTGTTCAATGTCCAGCATACTATATTGGCAAAACTAGTAGAGCCCTTAGAGACCGCATTATAGAGCATCTGTCAGATATAAGATTAAAGAAAAAAACTAATGCATTGTATAGGCACATTGAATCAAACAGTGGGCATACATTTAAATTTTGTGTAATTCAACAAGTGGTTATGGATGTACAGGGTAAGGTCCTTGATCTTCACCTTGACATTAGTGAAATGAGGTGGCAATTGAAATTGAATGCCATGGTATTCCCTGGCATTAATGATTATATCACTATTGCCCCTATTTTAAAATTAAGGCATATTCTTGGATAAAGGGGTTATAATTACTGCATTTATTAATGTATGTTTATATATTGTTTGTTTTTAAACTAGTACTGCATATGATCGACTATCCAGTACTTTTTTATAGTATTGTATTAGTGTGTTCAGTTCACTTTAAGTAAATTGAATGTTAATTAACTCATCAATTAATTAATGATGTCATGTCTTGTTCTTATTTAAGTGTGTAAGGTTGTACTTGGTTTTACTTGTATTCTGAAGAAGTCTGATTAAAGACGAAACCTAGGTAAATTCATTTGTGGTTGGTTGTGTTTCACAGAGTCAAGTGCTGGTCCCTGTTTTATGTTCTGGTTGACCTGTTATTTGTTGAAGTGATGGAAAAAATTTGATGTTCTGCAGCTTCGCGATAATCAGTTTTCGAACTTCAAATTTCGAACATATGGTGTTCGAACTGCTGAAGTTTCGACAAACTGATAGGAACCCGCCAAATCAACTGCTTCTTGAAACATGGGAAGACTGAAACTTAAATGGCTATCATTTAGTGAATTCAGTTCTCACCATAGCTCTCAACCTCTTGGCACAAAATACCTGGACAAAGCTAATAATGGGGGAATACAGCCCCCAAACATATTCAGTGAATTTAGTTCTCACCATAGCTCTCAACTTCTTAGCACAAAAAACTGAACAAAGCCAATAATAGGGGAATACAGCCACAAAATAGGGACACATTTCAAATATTGATCTTATAAGCTTAGAATATTGCTAGAATAAAAGTTTTTTTGTTGCCATGTACTTTCTGAAGAATATGAAGTCTGATATTGAAATGCCTGTCATTATTTAATTAATTAAATCCAGAAAACCACAGATTTTATGAGGAACAGAACAGAATAAAAATATGAGGCAAAATCTGAGCAGCTTTCACAAGTGATGGTGGGTAGGGAATTCAGGCTCTTGCTACCTGCACCCAAGGTATAAGGTTTGAGTCTGAGTTATTCTCTAACCACTACTGTTGCCTGAGTCTCTCTAGCCACCAGGTATATTTATCTGGGGCATTTTATACACTTACATACACTTACATACACACACACACACACACACACACACACACACACACACACACACACACACACACACACACACACACACTTACCTGTTGAAAAGTCCCAGCATTGAGGATTCCTGCTTGCAAGCAAGTCCCATAATCCAAACGTTCCCGCTAGCCAGCTCCCACGATGAAAACATTCCTGCGAAAGCAGGCTGGATATCCGGCCTGCAGAAGTTGCAGTCCGGTCCTCTTCCAGTCTAACTGCACCGACTTCTGGGCATTTCTGTATTTTGCTGTCTTCTGTCTAATCCGGGTTGCTCTTAACTCAGCCTGGATTCTGCACGCATCCATGTGTAGTTCCAGGAATGCTCACACGCATGTGCGGAGTATGTTCTGGGAGTCCTTTCATGTACTTTTTATTTTCCAATTTTATTTTATTTTTTATGTTTTTATGTTTCATTTTCAGCTGGGGGGGGCTGCAGTCCTGCAGTCCAATAGGATGAGCCTCCCCTGAAACTGACCATCAACCTCTAGTTACTATTCTAAAAAAAGCTTATGCATTCTGCTCCAGCGAGATTACAGAGAATGATGCTCAAATTGCAAAAGTACAATTTCAAAATGGTCTACACGAAAGGTACATTACTTTATCTAGGTGATACCTTATCCATATCTCCCAGAAATACCACAAAATAGCTTGAGGCAGAGAATTTTGACTTTGGTGTAATATCAGTGCATAATTTTTCCACCTTGATCCATTGTTCCAACTGATATTTTTGAGTGGAACAATCAATACTACTTGGTTTTGGCAGACTCTTATTTGAACTGGTTCGAGATTGATCTGCTACTTAACTTAACATTCACTGCTGTTTTTACTATGTTGAAACATCATTTCTCAGTTCATGGTAGTCCACGCATACTTCTTTCTGACAATGGTACTCAATTTACTAGCCAGTTGTTTCAGAACATTGCAAAAGATTGGGACTTTGTACATGTCACTAGTAGTCCTAAATATCCTCAGTCCAATGTTTTAGCTGAATGTGCAGTGCAAAGCAATTACTTGAAAGGTCAAAGTGTGAAAATACTGATGTATTCTTGAATTTACTTAATCTCAGAAACATACTCCATGATGATATTCTTGGCTCACCTGCTTAAAGACTACTTTCCAGACAAACTAGAACTACACTACCCATAACTTCCAGTCTATTGAAGCGTAAACCCAAGAACAATAACCCCATCAAGGCTCAGTTGTATAAAAAGCATGATATCCAGAAATCTAGTTATAACCATTCGAGCAGATTACTTCATCCGTTGAGGGAAGGCGATATGGTAAGAATCCAGACAGCGAAAGGCTTTGATCAAACAGGACAGATTACAGGCATCTGTGTTGAGCCAAGATCTTATCTGGTTGACTCTGAAGGCATTGAATATAGAAGGAACTGAAAACATCTTCTTCCGTTTCCAGAGTTATCATCACCATCACAGCATTGTTTCTGTGATGCAGATTTCAAATCGAAATGTGAATCAGATACTGTTTCCATACCAGCATGTGTTCAAGATTCTGATTCCATTCCAGAAACTGTTCCGAACATTCCACAAATTAAACACTTTGAAGAGATCGTTCCAGCTGCTAATTCTAATCTCTCATTTTATGTGACACATTATGAGTGAGTGTCAAAGCCTAGTGTGAAATACACAACAATGTGGACATGATTGTATATATACCTGTGTATTTGGTGTTGTATAATGCATGATGAAAAATTACCTGTGATTTCTGCATGCCAATAGACTCATGGCATTGTATGATCTATTCTCAAAGAGGGAGGATGTAGATCGTAGTGTAACTGATGTCTGCTGAAGCTTTAAGAAGTGTATCAAAGCTGTACACACACGTATAAATTCTCCTCACGTGCAGTCTCAAGTGCCATTTTGTAAAAGCAGCCACAGTGAGAGCATGCATGATCGCAGTTGTTAGTTGTATATAAGTTACCTAAGTTAAAGTGAGTAATTATGTGTTTGTGTATAATAAAGATGCTTCAACAGAACCCACAAAGACTCTTTTATTGTATCCAGAATGGGAGAGCGAAACTAGTTATCAGTAAAGTAACCTCAACACTCTAGCTTTAAGGAAGTAACTGCAAGATTTCTATACCGCACAGCATGAAGGAGAGGAGAAACTGGGAAAGTATATGTCTTCATGCTGATGAATAAATAGGAATAGCTATTAGTAAGCAGATCTTACAAAAACTTAATTTTAATAAACTCATGTATGATAGTCACCTCCAGATGAGAACATTATGATTTCTGATGCTTCACATATATGAGTAGCATAAATCTACACTAGGACTGGAAGCAAAACTCACAACAGGCAACAGTTGAGCTTATAAGTATTCCAACAAGAACGTACCTGAGGTTCCGAGGATCTCTCCCGTCAGAGTTTCAATGAATATATACAAATCTCAGGAATAAGACAATCACACAGTTTAATTCATCTAACTGGCTCATTTGTTAGCTGGGCAAATCAACTGGTCATTATTGATCATTCCCACTATGACCCATGCCACAAGGATAAATGCATCTTAGAAGAGAAAATGACCAACCTCTTTTTGGAAGGAAATCAAGATACCAGTAAACACAAGAAGGACATAGAAACTCCACACAGACCATCCTCAGAAGTCAGCACTGAATACCAAAACCTGGGAATGTAAAGCAGAGATTTTATCTGTGAGCCATGAGGCTATGCTGTGGTGTCCAAAGACAAATTAAACCCCATTCTGTAACATGCTTGCAGTGTTGTTACAGAGTCAAAGAATACTCAAAACCTGAAAAGTTATATTAATGCAAACCTAGCTAGACATATATTAAAACTAAAGAACTCTAATAATGAACTTGTGACTAGTGCATCAAGTACCAGGCAACTACCCTACAGATCTCTGTAGAAAACAAATGGCAGTTGTTTGTCGGCTTTTCCCGGTTAGGGGTCGCCACAGCGGAACTCCGGTCCTCTAATGACTGACAGTAGATTTTTATGGTGCTGAGTTGCCAGCCCAACACCCAACCTTCAACGAAGACACGCCCATTCACGCATGTCTTTCGGAGGCCACTCGACCGTGGGGAGGACATGCCGACTCCACACAGAAGACACTCCAGCCGAGAATTTAACAGGAGAACCTCTTGCTGTGAGGCAACAACGCTACCTCTGCACCATCATGGCTTGCAGTAGAAAACAAATGACAGTAACATGCAAAATAGCAAAGGAGCAGTGATGGAGAAATACAAGGAAAGTGCAACTATCATATGGAATAATATGCAGAAATCTCAGTTACTTCATAAAATAGGACACCTGTAGAACAAATCTTCCATGCCAAATGTCTGTCTATATTCATAGATCATAAATTATCCTTCAAGAAAGTTATTGGCTATGTAACCTGAAAAACTCACTAAAAGCTGAGTATGTTATACAAATCAAAACTGGATCTAACAGAAATAACACAGCTAAATACAACCATTACTCCATTACTATCTACATTACTTTACATCTCCTTTATCCTTACTAATACTCCAACATTTCACCTATATAACCTAGATCAACAATATAATAAAATTGTAAAATATGCTGCTAATGTGCTAATGTACCAAATAAATTTCATACAAGACAGTTCAGCAGAGAATAACGATCTCCTTTGGCACAGAGAAACACTTATGTGGGAGACTGGAAAATCAAGGTTCTGTTTCCTCGAACTACAGAAGTCATACTTTCATACTTTCTTTCATTAAAAGCAACATTATTATAACAATCATAGAACAACCACTGACCAGTTAAAAATGAACAATGCTGCAGTAGTAATTTTGCTAAGATTCTGACTACTTGTTTATGACATTCCATGTTAGGCACAAGTTCCAATTTCCATGATAGAACTTTCTACTTAAAACAAATGTTATGCTTTTCTAACCTTGTCAGCACTTTCCAATATTATACAAGACGCACATCAACAGATACATACTGAAGAACATTCAAAATGTCATTCTGCTTAGTGCATTAGAAATTAAATGCAGGCACTGACACTTTCCCTTCTCTGTACTTCTCAGCCTTCATAAATGTCCTCAACAAAACTCATCATTGTAAAGTATTTCACAAGATTAATTGGTTTGAGGTAAAATGCCTTTAAACATTTAACAAGTAAAGCGCACACACACACACACACACACACACACACACACACACACACACACACACACACACACACACACACACACACACACAATTATATATGAATCCAGCAGATTCCCATACATCTGTAATCCCTCATTGAGACCTAACAGAAGTGTATTAAGTCAATATTACAGGTAAATGCACCACCTCCAAGCACCTCCATTGAAAAGCCAAAAAAAGGGTGTTCCTTCTATTGTCAGACCAATCAGGTAGATATATGCACAACATGTCCCCCCCTCCTTCCTGACCAGCCATTGAAGTCCCATTTCAGTGCCCTGACCATCCTCCCTTTTATTAAACAAAATAAATAAATAAATAAGAATTTATTCTTAGAAACTGTAGCAAAAGTTGCTACAGTTTATAACCTGCCTACACAGAGTGCAAAGGCTCTCAAGTTTTAGTTTAAAAAAAAATCTTGTTATATATTGTAGCAAACTGCTTGCTACAAATGTAGCAAACAGTTGCTGCAGTTTATACCCTGTCTGTACATAGCACTACAGTTCTCAAGTTTTAGTTTAAAAAAAAAAAAATATATATATATATATATATATATATATATATATATATATATATATATATATATATATATAGAAGCACTTTACATAATCAAATTACTGAAATCTCAAATGTCATATGGTCGAGACCATATGATTGACATTTCAGCAAAGCGAATATGTAAAGTTGTAAAAAATAACACTTTACTTACCTTAAAACGTTACGTGCACACAGAGGCAAGGCTTCTTGTACGCTCTGTGTGTACGTAATGTTTTTATCTTTTTTGTGGTGTTGACAGGAGGTGGGATATATATATATATATATATATATATATATATATATATATATAAAATAAATTGCAGCAAACTGCTTGCTACAAATGTAACATACAGTTGCTTCAGTTTATACCCTGCATGCATGGAGTGCTATGGTGCTCAGATTTTAGTAAAAAAAAAAAAAAAAAAAAAATTTTTTTTCACAAACTGTTTGCTACAATGCAGCAAGCAGTTACTACAGTTTAGACCACACAAGGAGAATTACACCACTCAGGTTTGACCGCAAATGCCATAAAAAAACCTGTATTATATTACATATCAGTATAGGTTGACTGAGCCTGGGGCAGTTATGCCTCACCCTAGCTGCACTGCTATGACCTAAGATCTCAGACCCAAAACCTCCTAGAATTTTTCAAATCAAACAACCATTTTGGTGACTTTATATACTATATACATGTAGCCAGGGTGTAGAATACTATTCCTCCAGACCTTAAACATGAGAGTAAATATAAAACATTTCTGTACCATCTAAAAATCTACATAACTTCTACTTAAACTTTTCCTTGTACTTTGAGAATTTCATCTTCATCTATCCTATCCCTAACCCCTATCCACCCTAGTTTTCTCCTTCTTTAACCACTATGCTATCTAGATTCTTTACCATTATATTTAACTATTGCCATACACTGCTGCTGCACTTACCTATAACCTTCATTACAGATCTTTCTGATTTACGTACAATGCATTTTGTAAGTGTTTTGCATACACAATCAAGAATGTCAGTGTACAGCTGTTTTTTTGTTACCTCTGTCGTATAACTGGAGCGTTTCTCCCCAGGCCTCCACTGAAAAATGGACTTTTAGCTCAGTCAGATTATTCCAAGTCAATGAATGGAAATACAGAAAATAAATAAATAAATACATATGATTATCTATTTTGTGACAGAAGGTGGTTACCTGGTCTCTCTGAGGTGGAAAACACTCCATAGACCCTGAAGTGTGGTTGCTTATTGGCTAGAGGGCATAGTATTCACTTTTCAAGCTTTTTTCTCTGTTATACATCAGACAAGTTTGCAAGGCTCTGCAACACTTTTCAAGTACTTCAACTGCCTCCAGAGCCATCCAAGCTAAGATAAGAATTTTCTTCTTATTATTTTTTCGGCTTTTACCAGTTAGTGGTCGCCACAGTGGATCACCTGTCTGCTCATCATTGGCATTGGAGTTTTACGGTGCTGAGGTGCCAGCCCAGTGCCCAACCTTCCACGGAAGGCACACACATGCACACACTCACACCTAGGGCCAATTTAGAGTGTTCAATCCACCTACAGCATGTATTTGTGATGTAGGAGGAAACCGGAGCACCCAGAGAAAACCCAAGCGATCACATGAAGGGCATGCAGACTCCACACAGAAGGCACCCCAGCTGAGGATCGAACTGGAGAACCTTGATTTACTACACCTGTACTTGATTTATACAGTGATTAAAACTGTTGTTGAGCATTTTTAAAGTATTTATTTTAATTTTGTGGAAAAAACAGTCATTGTCAACAGTCAACAAACAGTCAACAGTCATGAGGGAACATACTCATGTTCCTCAGCTGTGAACTTCTGACCTTCTAACTTCTTTAGCTAAAAATATAATCTGCAACAATTTATTCCTGTTCTTTAGCTTAAAATTTAATTCTGCACCCTCAACTTCTTCTTAATAAATTGCCTGTTCCTACTCTATTATATCTTACCTTCATAAATACTTGACACCATGAAACCATATAACTTATATTGTTCTCTGACTCTTAATCATCTTTGATTTGTGTTTCTCTTTACTTTGACTGTAACTGTGAACACACTGTGTAACACAATTTTATTTAATTGTACTCTTCCTCGTTTAATTTGGATTTTTATGTGAACAACTGTGTATAACTGCATATATATTTTTACCTCATTTCATTTTGATTTTTATGTGAATAACTGTGTATAATCACTATGTAATGCGGATTTTTAGTGAATAACTGTGTATAATCACTATGTAATGCGGAGCTTTTCTCCATGGGCCTCCACTAAAAATGGGCTCTCTGAGCCCAGTGGACCTCATCAAACATCAAACTGAAATAAATAAATAAAAATACACAAAGTTCCGTGTTTGTTGGCTTTTCTAGTTTTGTTTCCATCCAATTCACCTTGCAGAAGGGTGACTTACTTGTTTGGTAGTTGTCTGTTGTTTAATCTTCACTTGAAAGCCACTTTTGCTGTACTTTTTCATTAGGAAATGCCAGGAGCATCCATCTTGTGGTATAAGGTGTTTACCTGGTCTCTATGAGCAAGGATGCATGCTAGAGAGCTCAAAGTGTGATTATTTATTGACCAGAGGGCAAAGTAGTTAGTTTTTAAGCTTTTTTTCTCTGCTATAAATCAGGCAAGTTTGTGCAGAGTTTCTCAGTGGTGGTTAGCAATGCCCTGTACAGTAGCTAACACCTAGACAATAAAATTTCCCTGTAAAGTTAGGATTAGGTCCAAAACCTTTTAAGCAGTGTGCCATTTTGCAGAATTAAACTTGGAGTGGCTACTTTGTACATGGAATAGCAGTACCATATCCAAACACTATATAAGAGCTTACTTTTAACCCCCAAAACTACCATAGGAGACCCCTGTTAAAACCCAGTCCTTAATCCTAAACAGCCCACCTTATTACATGACCAGACAACATGGATACACAATTTCCCAATATCTCTGTGTCCAGCTTGGTAGATTTGGGCATCCTGAGGCACTGTAACAATTCTCTCATGTTCTCAGACTAGTTAATAATTAAAGAAAATAACATGATATGCAAAAGATGTAAATACACAACTTCCTTAGATGCAAAAACCTTACATACAAATGAGGCTGCCAGGAATATCCACACTATATCCATCACCAAACACACACACACACACACACACACACACACACACACACACACACACACACACACACACACACACACACACACACACAGATTGTCTTATACTGAGGTGCTTAAAAGAAACCTTCCCAAATCTCAAAGACCTCTAAAGCCATCTAATGGCAACACAGTGCTCCTCAACAATCACTAAACCATGCACCAAAATTAACACCAAACATCTCACATAAACCGACACTTGTACCCCAAGACCAAAGCATATACGGCAAGTGTATACTTTACCTAATACTCTTGTCATTGAGAACTTTGTTGTCTGACTCACCAAGTAAGACAAAGAGAAGATAACGGTTAGCTTTCTATGTGGAGCCAGAATCTGCAATATCACGCAATCACTCAATTCACTGTACCCTGTACCAATATGATTCTATCATAGTCAATGTGGCTTTAAATGACCTGAGACATACCTCTCTGGATGGACATAATGCAGCTCTCAGAATATGTGTCACAGACAGGTATAAGCCTTGTACGGAGCACCATTCTACTTTCACCAAGGAGATTGCCACAGTATGAACATAAAATGATTGATTTTAATAATTGGCTTAGTTTCTGGTGTCACTATAGGATGATCCATTATCTGTCAGCATGGAAGGACATGGCCAACAATCCATGTTTCTTGTCCAAGGATGGGCTGCATCTGTCCCCTTAGGCTTTTGGATATTGGCTAAAATTTCATCTGCTTCTGTGTAGACGTTTTAGGCAATGCCAAAAAGACAAAACTACAAACATAGTGAAAAAGTCTCCAAGCAATCTTAAGGTGCTACTTTTCAGTGCTTGGAGCATAAAAAAAAATGCCACACCCTTCAAGCCATCTCACACTGCTGTGGCAGAGACTTAATTTAAAACTGTAGAAAGTACTCTAGCAGCGCAAGTGTACATAGCCTTCCACACATTTAGACTAACATTCGCACATACTGGGGCCAAAGCTAAGTGTCTTAATCTATGTTAGCAACAAACATTCCTCCAGGTTGGATAAACAGGATGATACCATTGAGCTCATCTACATACAATTTACCCTAGATAAGGTATCTCACCATATCATGGCTAGCTGTAGGTCACCCTCGATGCCCCTAGAGTCTCATGATTCTTACCTAAACCTATCAGAGGTGCTTACCATCCAACCAAACACCCTATACATGGGTGAAGTTAACTGCCCATCTATATTAAGGGAAACTTACACTGCATCAAACACACAGGCACAATGCTTCCTGGACTTAAGGCAAGCACCCTGAACAGATAGTGCATGCTACAACCACAGGCAGGACCAGCCCATTGGTCAACTGGTGCCCCAGGTAAAAGGTCTCCACAGTGCCCCCCAACACCACCCTGTGCCCCCATCCTGGTCTTCCTACACCATCCAGATTACTGAAAAAGTGCCCTTGCTACAGCGTCACCCTAGGCGGCCTCTTAGTTGGCCTATGCCCAAGGCCACCTACAACCACAGGTTCAAACATACTCAAGCTGGTACTCACCAACACTGGACAGCATTTCACACCCCCCTCATGTCATGTCCTCAATAGTTTGGTTGGATCAATAAAACTGTCTCCTTGGAAGTAAAAAGTCAACCCAGAATTAGTCCCTATACAAACATATGAATGGCTACATACAGGCTGCCATACCTAACAGATGTAAATCCAAAACAAACACTAAAAACAAAGTCCACTGGTAGAATCCTCACCAAGATGGGGTAGATAATAAAAGAAGAAAATTCATGACTGAAATCAGGAAGAGTAACTATCTTAAAGAAGAGTGCTTTCTTATAAAACTAAACAAGTAACTAAGATACCTAATTAGTCCAACAAGGCCAACTAAGATGTCAGGATATCCTCGCAGGATTTCTTCAGCTATGTCCGGAACCTTAAAGGTAACACACAACAGTGTGGTGAACTGGTGGTGAATGGCACCACCTTCAGCAGTCAGGGTGAAATAGCAAATCTAGTGGCTGCTAAATTCAACTCGAACATCATCCCCCAACTTCCCTGCCAGTTCCACCATGTAAAATCCACTCCAACATACTACCCCCAACTATTAACAGGGACAAGGTGCTAGCAGCACTTTCTGAAGCCAATAACTCTGCCCCCATGGGTCCTGACAGCATCCCTGGTTGCCCCTGAACAGCCTAAAACATGACCTATCAGGATCACTTGAGCCACTCTACATCTGCACCTTTGAAACTGGCTACATTCCAAAGGAGTGGAGGATGACAACAGTCATTCCCCTGCACAAGGTTTAAAAAATTAATAATCAAGCTTACTTACTTACTTTTATTTATTTATTTACTGATTACTAGAAGAAGACCAACTGATACAAACTCCTATTTTCAGCAGAGACACAGTTAGAAAAGCTCCAAAAATTAATAATTTGAGTTTAGAAGGATTGTAGTCAGACTAGAGGGTGTCATTATGAATACATTCAGAGCAATGTGTGGTATTTTCTTTTAGGTTTCTAACATAGCTAAAGAAAGATTTATATATTCAGTAACAGAAACAAGCCTAAGTGGATTTGATAGTCATTTTCAGTTTTTTTTGTAATGTTTTTGATATTTTCCTTGACAAGGGGATTTTGGATCTGCATTAAAATTAAGGAATTTCTTTCTTTTGTTGAAATGTTTATTTAATATAGTGGACAAACAGGGTGGTTTATTTTTGAATTTAGAAGAGCAAAACCAATGCATGGTCTATGGAACCCACAACATGCAAGGAAAATACATCATCAAATCAGCAGTAAATTGACACAATGGTCCACTACTGTTGTAGTCCAAAAAAAAAAAATCAGCATCCAAGTAAGGTGCAGCAAAAACTTTGTGTAAACCAGCCAGGATTGCAAGTATAAAAATGCAGTCTATTAAAATTGTATCAATTTCAAAGCATAAAGCTTCATCTTCCTTATCAGTACCAAATCTAATAGTGAAAAAACAGTGATCTAACTTTATAGAGTTGCATATAATGTGGCATTACTTACTTAATATGAAAAATATGTATTCGCACTAATGAAAATTCTTAGAGCTTACATACATTTAGAAGTTACGTTCATTAAAAATAAAAGGTACTTATAAAAATGGACTAGTCCTTCTGAATTACGCATTCAAAATACTTGTGAAAATATAATTTACTATAAACAAGTTTTTACAGGTGTCAGACTATAGCCAAATTAAGTGTGTATACTACCACCCAGTGGCAAATTATGAGAACTGCATACATCTGAAAAAATACAAAACATGAGATTTTCTTTTTAGGTCCTAGGAACAAAATGCCCCAAGAGGAATGATCCACCTTTACTCCTTCATATTTAATATTTGTAGTCATTCATGTTTCTAAATTCCTGCGATATTGCCTTTATTAATACCACAAAAACAGAATCTGCCCCTGATGTAAAACCGAATGTTTAGCTTATTGCTTCCTGCAATAGTATAGTCCTCAGGTAAATATAGCTCCTGTGCAACCTGTAAGAGTATAGTCTTATTTACATGACATTTCCCTGTAGTTCTAAAATAAGTATACTTCCCAGTGCTTTCAGAGTCTAATTTCTAAAGTCCTGGTACAGATGAATACCTAAAAATAAGTCAGCAAGATGGCATCCACAAGTGACATGATTTACTAAGCATAAGCATTGCAATGGTCAGTATGTGATTTATAGAGCTGGAATTAAGGGGTATTTGCAAAAAGCTATACAAATGTAAGAAATTTTATATGTTCAAATAAGTAATGAAAAATGGAGTGTGATATTGTCATGTTGGGGGTAATATATGTAAGCAGTGGATGTTTTCAAAAAATTAAATAATATGGTGGATAATATGAAGGCAAACTGAGATATAAATGTTTTTTTAGTAAGGGAGGCATGAATTATTAGCTATGTTTTCATAACCACATTAATTAATAAAAGCTGTATAACTCACAGGTAAACAAATTGCGCCATCTTATGCAAAACATTAAGACACACAATGTAGTCACTGATAAATGCAATCTAAAATATATGGTTAACTATTGTTTACAATATTGTGAGAATGCTGACCTTAGAGCCTTCTCTGACCACTGCTTGCAGCTGATTATGGCAACTACTGGTTTATGCTGTGAACCAACTGTTTCACTGGGGATGACTTTGCAATCATGGATTCTACCCCAGTGCCTTTTCCTTACTAGGAGGAAGTCTACCTGAGTTGCATGTTGGCTACTCTTGTATGTGATCTTGTGACTGTCTCTCTTTCTGAACCATGTGTTGGCTACTATCAAGCCATTTGCCAGACAGAAGTCTACCTATTGCTCCACCCATGTGGACCCAGGCAGTCCTCATATCCTGTTCTGTCTGTCCCAATATGTGCATTTAAGTCACCTATTATCAACACCAATTCATGTTGTCCTGCTTTATCTAGTAGGTCCTGCAACTGCTGTCTGAATGCACTCTTTTCCTCACTATCACAACCATGCTGTGGGGCATACCATGCTGTGGGGCATAGGCTGAGATTATGAATACTGTCCTATACACTAGAGTCTGATTGCCATGAGTCTGTCATTAATTCTTATGATATCCCTCACTGACTTCTGAAGCCTCTGTCTCACCACAATTCCTACACCATTTCTAGCCTCTCCACCACCTGAGTAGTAGAGTCTGGATCCCAAGCCAAGTGGCTTCCATCTCGTCTCTTGGATACATAGGATGTCCAGCCTCCTCCGTATCATCATGTCATCCACTTCTATGCTGCGTCCTGTCAGTGAACCTACATTAAGCGTAGCAATTCTTAGTTCATGTTTGGCAGGTTGGTTGGTTTTATGTTCAGCTTTCACTCAACAGAGCTATCCCAAGGTAACCCATGCTGGGCAACTAGACACTGGCCAGCCAGTAGACTATTGACCTAGGGCTGCTGGGCTTTTATGGCAGGCGCACACTGGCCAATAGGGGCACATATACCCCTCCCACCATTAGCATGGGTCCCTGACATGGGTCAGAGTGTAGGCCGGGTCCTCAACCCACTTATCACCAGTAACTACCCATGCCCAGTCAACATGACCAAATAACCTAGAGCCATATTTTACACCGTCGAGTGGCTAGACCTGCCACGGCGCGCAGTTTGTGATCCGTGTTCTCCTATCTTGAGGATACTGCGCACCACAATAGATGCCCAAAGCGGTTGGTCTTTTTACAACTCTTCCCCCCATTGGGCACCATGTATCTGTGCTGCTGCCCACAGCTCCATTCATTGGTGAGTTTGAGATGGAAACACTCAGCATGTTTTTCAAACATGGGAGAAGCCCCACGGAGACACAGAGAGAACATGCAAACTCCAAACAGGCATTAGTCGGAGGTCAGGATCAAACCTTGTACCTTGTGCATTGGAGGCGAAGACCTTAACCACTAAGCCATCTGGTCTCTCCTGAATACTCGCACAAAAAAACAATCCTTGTCCTCACCCTGACAAACCTTCTCATGAAATCTTCTATTTCTTTAACTCATTCTTTATAAATGCAATAGCCAACATTGCCTCTAGCTACCCTCAAAGCAAGGAGAGCTTAAATGACACTGCTTCACCAGTAACTTCATCCACAACACAGGAACACAAAACACAATGCAGGAAAAATCCCCAAGCCAGGTATCTACAGCATAATTGTTTTATTGTATCTAGCACTGCTAAAAAGCCTTCAAGGAGTAAAACAATATAGACCAAATGGAACTTAAACACTCTACCTCAGTTAAATAATTAACAATTAATCCAATCACATTCAATTAAATTAAAAATCTCCAATTATATTCAGTGCTCAGCCAATTTGCAAATTTGCAATCAATGTATCAAATTTCAATATATATATATATATATATATATATATATATATATATATATATATATGGGAACCTATCAGTTCCACGAAAGAACACTTACTTGAAGATGAGATCAATGAGACCACATCGCCGACAGAGCAGATCTCCAACAATGGTAAGTATAAGTAGTGCAGAATGGGATGTATTCCCATTTCCACAATGTGGTGCGATCTTGGAGTTGGTATATTTAAGTAGGGGTGGTGCAGGGAGAAATGGGAATACATTCTATTCCGCAGTAGTTATACTTACCTTTGTCGGTGATGTCTTGTGTCGGCGATGTGGTCTCGGTGATCTGGTCTTCAGGTAAGTGTTCTGTCGTGGATCTGATATGGATCCATATATATACACACACATATATATATATATATATATATATATATATATATATATATATATATATATTTATATATTTATGTGTGACAACCGTGCCCTGGCCCAGCAATCAAGGAGCCTCAATCTTCACCACTAACTCCAGGGAGGGCGTCCCATATAAAAGGAAAGGATAACAAATACACACAGTAAAGTACATTTTCCCTTAAGTGCACACAGAGATCACTGTCATTCTGGACTGGTCGCTCCCTTGCTCCCCAGGTCTCCAGTAAGACTCCCCACTGGCACATGTATAGGGTCCAGATCTCAGCCTAGCTGGCAAGTTAACCTCCAGTACCCTCTCCTTCTCACCATTGCTTCATGTCCCTGCCCAGGTAGCTGACACACTTCACAGACACTTCTGGGAAAGGCTGACACAGATTCTCCAGCTGTTCCACTTTACCCAGAGTATACGGTAGTAATTTCTACCACCACCAACTAAGGCTTATCAGCTATCCAAAGGCCCTTAAAAGGGTGTCCAATTATTACTGTGCAATATTATTATCCAATTGGTAATGTGACTAATCAGTCTAAAGCTTATTGGAAGGGCTTATTACAGGATCACTTATAAGCATGCAATGTACTCTAGAGCTTAACTTATCTCTACACAAACCAGCCACAGGTAAAAGGTTTTTAAAATATATAATAATAAATAATTAAAACACAAGACAATACTACACCACAGTGATATCTAAGAGTTCAGAGATCACACAGAAACTTAAAACAATACAGTAGGAAAGTTCTGATATAACAGAAAAACACTTGTCTAACTTTCTTCTAAGTTCCTAGCTATTACTACAAGAAAACATACTTCTTTCATAGGTTTCATAGGTTTCATAGGTTTATACTAGGCTATCTGCCCTAAGGCATTTATAAGCCTAGCCCAAAGTTTTGTGGCTTACGCCACCCCTTATGTTAAAAATACTGTGCCCATTAGTTTGTTGTGCCTCTGTCCAGCAGTGACACAGAGATGATTCCCGGGGTAAACCTACGATCTCCCATCCACCGGTCAAGATTTCTCTTGAACAGAGCCAGCGAGGTGCTCTGCCTCACATGGACTGGGATTTTATTCCACAGCATAGGGAGTCTCTGGGTGACAAATCTATCCCTCCAGCATGTCCTATTTATATCCGTGCTAAGGTTTAAGTCACTTGCTCTAGTGGATCTGGTAGATTTGGATTTTTTGAGGTGGAGCATGTCCATTAATTCCGGGTTGGACATGGCCTTGTATGTCAGGCACAGGTCACCTCTGAGCAGGCGGTATGCGACTGAATAGAGCTGGAGTTTCTTCAGTCTGGCAGCATATGACAGATTTTGGAGTCCCTTTATCCTTTTGGTGAGGAACTTTTGGGGTCTCTCCAATTGCTGCAGGTGTTGGGTGAGATACATCCCGAATGGGGCATTGTACTCGATCATTGGTCTAATAAGTAAAGAGTACAGGGGAACAATGACCTCACTTGATCTGGATGTGAATCCCTTCATGATCAGGTGGGCAATGTAGAAGGTCTTTCTAACCACTTTAACAATGTTAGTGTCAAAAGAAAGGCCACTGTCAACCTGGGTCCCCAGGTCCCTGATAACCTCTTCTGTGCTTAATGGATTGCCACCTATATGGTAGCTTGGGGTTACCTTGTTTTTCCCGAAGGGTATGACTATACATTTTTTGGCATTTAACTTCAGGCCATGGCTCTGGCACCAGCTATCAGTTTCCGTGAGACCCCTCTGAAGGATATCTGTGTCCGATGTACTTTCCACTACGGCGCCCAGTTTGCAGTCATCTGCAAACTTTGTCAGCCATAGTCCTCCTATGTTTGCCTGTACTTCTGAGAAGTAGATGCCGAACAACAGGGGGCCAAGGACTGAGCCATGTGGGACCCCACTTGTGACCGGCTTGGAGTCTGACATGGCGCCAGCAACTCTAACCCTGTGGGGTCTGTCCTTTAGCCAGTTTGCAACCCATCTTGCGACATATGGGTTTACATTTAAGCTGGTAAGTTTCTCTATAATACCCGAGTGGGGTATTATGTCGAAAGCTTTTGCAAGGTCAAGGTAGGCTGTATGGACTGCCTTTCCCTCATCAATGGCCTTGGTGACTGTTTTGAAGAAGTCGACCAAGTTCAAAAGGCATGATCTGCCCTTGACAAAGCCAAACTGGGTCGAGTTCAATGTCTGCAAGTCCCCTATGTCTTTGTTTATGAGTTCCATTATGATCCTCTCCATAGCTTTGCAGACCAGGCTTGTTAAGCTTATGGGGCGGTAATTTCCAGGGTCCTTAGAGGTACCGCCTTTGTGGAGTGGGACCACTTCTAAGACACTACTTACATAAGACAACAGGCAGAGTGTTGATAAGGTTGGATATCAAGATCAAAATGCTTACCATCTCTCACTGTACAATAGTTTTTAAACTCACTAACAAACAGCTCTGCTAGGCCCTCCCACATTACATCATTTTGACACTTAGGTTTTCTCAGTATACACTTTACATCATTTTGACACTTAGTATGGAGTTCCCAGGCCAACATACTGCATTATTTAGCAATCTAACACCTGCTCAGGAAACTACAACAATAAAAGACATTTCACATGTACACTCTAGCAATTATTCCTTAAGTTAAGACAATAGAAAGAATGTGCTCAGCCAGCCACTGTGGCACCACTGTTTAGATCAAAAGGGTATACAAGACACAATTTTAACTTCAAAGAACATTTAAAATGCTTGGCTTAGTTTTCCTTACAGCAGATGGCAATGTTGCTACCATCTTGAAGTTAACATTTTCCAGTGTTTTCTTTCATTTAAGAACAAAAGCCTGTATTTTACATTTATATCTACAAATGTTAGAATTATGTATCAAATTATATTTGACTAGGCTGGCAGCCTTTGCCCATCTTCTCCCAATCTTCACAATATATATACAGATTATTTAAGTGTTCAGCTAGAGGACATTCTTTTATTCCCTTTCTGATATCACATGTTCTAAAAGTCTAATTGTAAATGTTCTTTTGCTTTCTCTCATATAAAATTTGTTACAAGGACACCTTAATGCATACAATATTCCCATTGTCTCACATCCATATTTGCCGTGAACCAAAACCTTTCCTAGGGAAACTTTCCACAAGAGAATTACAACAGAAGCAGCTACTACAGGGTATAGTGCCCATTTGTTCCACTCTTACTGATAACCTAACTGGAGGAGGAACACATTTTCCATGGACCAAAATGTCCTTAATATTTCTCCCTCTCCTGCATAAAATACCAGGGCTTTTACACAACGTTTCTACAAAATCTCTCAAATTTATCAAATAACCCCAGTAAAATTTTACTAACTCCACCAACTGTGAACTGAATAAACTATATGTGGTAACAAAATGAATTTGTTTTTTTCAAACCCTGTGTGGTTTTTAAACCAACATTTTGAATATTCATGTTCCTTTTATTAATTGTTACCCCATTGAACATACCTACGCAATTTCTCAAAACATCCCTATCATATCCTCTTCTTATAAACATGTTAACTGTGACTTCTAATTGTTGTTTAAAGTCTTCATCTATGTTACATATCCTTCATAACATTAAAAATTCTCCACATGTTACAGCCAGCAAGGTATGTGGGGGATAACAACTTAAACCATGTAAATAGTGGGTTCCCTCCTCAAAGTTCCTATGTACCATCATCACATCATCCTTGCTTTACTTCCCCAGGTCTCATCTAACATAACATCCAGGAATTAAACTACTTTATCCATTCTCAACCAATCAAATTGTAAATTAAATCCATTTACTTCTAATTGTTGTACAAAATCACCAACTAATTGTGGTCCCCCCTTGCACAGAAAAATTAAATCATCTGTATATCTATAATATCTCACTACATGCTGCCAAAAAAAACTCTGTCCTATAAATATATTCTCCTTCAAACATGCCCATACAAAGGTTGGCATACATGGGGGCAAAAGATGTTATATAAAGAATCTGTCTATAAAGTGAATCTGTATATATTTTGAAATTTGATACATTGATTCCAAATGGGCTGAGCACTGAGTGTAATTGGAGATTTTTAATTTAATTGAATGTGGTTGAATTAATTAGTTTAATTTATGTAGAGTATTTAAGGTACGTTTGGTCTATACTGTTTTACTCCTTGAAGGTTTTTTCACCAGAAAACTCCCCCACCTTCCCCATCTCTATAAACACCATCTCCACCCCCAACCTACCCCTCATTCTACCCCCAACTTTACCATCAATCCCATTTCTACCACAACTATTAAAAGATTACGCCTTAAGCTCAAACCCTGCTCAAACACTCCTGACAGTTTACCCCAAACATTTCTAAAGATTGCAGCCAAAACCATTACATTTCCTATAAGTATACTAAACAACAGATCCATCCAAGAATCATATGTGCCCAAATTATGGAAGAAAGTCTTCATTCTCCCTTTCACAAAAGTGACAAAAACAATGATATCTCCAACTTTCAACCTATCGCTATCTTGTCCCCTATCTCTAAGATCTTGGTAAAGTGCATTCACCTTCAGCTAATATCTTATCTACTTCAGAACTACCTCCTGCCCTCCACACAACATGGGTAGAAACTGGGCCACTATACTACCACTGCCCTTATTTCTTTCCTGGATACTATTAACAGAGCCCGTGATAACCAGAAATAGCATCTACCATATTCTTAGATCTTTCAAAGCATTTTACACATTTTCCCACCCTTTGCTACTATCACAACTTTCCAACTTTGGATTCACCCCCACCACTTTCAACTCTCCCCCACCACTCTCAGCTGGTTCTCAAGCTATCTAAAAGACAGACAACAGGCCACCAAATGGCAAAAGTCTACCTCTTCCTATCTTCATACCTCTAGTGGAGTTCCTCAAGGATCCTTACTCAGTCACCTCCCATTCAATATTTTCATTAACAATTTCCACACATCTATGACAAATGGATCCCCTATCCAATATGCAGATGACTCTACCATCATCTGTGCAGATGACTCTATTTCTGAACTCCAACTCAAAACCCAAACAGCCTTCTCCACCACTGAATCGTGGATGCTTAAAACACACGTAAACCCTTAACCCTAATAAATCCAAGATCATGCTTTTCACCCCAAGAGTCAATCCTGTTGGACAAAAGCATGTTTAATATCTACTCCCAAACTAAACAACTAATAGAAATTGTCAACTACACAATACTTCTGGGAGTAACCATAGATGAACAACTAAAATTTGATATTCACCTTCAACAAAACATAAACAAAAACCATCAGAAACTTGGAATGCTCTTTAAGCATAACCAGCTCCTTAACCCCTCTTCCCAACAAACACTTGCCTCTACTTACCTACATTCTTCCCTAATGTACGCCACCCTTCTACTTACCAACCTCCACACCTCTTTAAAAGCCAAGCTTGAGACCTATTAAAATAAAATTGCAAAATTCACATCAAATTCTAAAAACTTTTCTCATTACTGTACTGTTCTTCTCTACATAAAATGGGTCGAACTTCCAAACTACCTCAACTATCTGCAGCTTACTACTGCTCACAAACTTATCTTTAAACCTTCTGATTGTTCTGCCCTTAGTTCTATCTTCACCTTTTAACTCCCAAATAGGCCCCTTAGATCTGAGAATCAGCAACCTCTTCAGGTTCGCAAACCTACCCTGCCACCTGGCCGACTTCTCTTCTCTTACTCTTTAGCCAAGAACTGGAATGCTCTACCATTACGTATCCGAACAATCCAAAATCCTATCCACTGCACAACTTCTCTCCACACTTGCCTATCTTCCACTTGGAACTGTTCCTGCACACAGCCCCTTTGAATACCTATCTCTAATGACATACTCTCTCCCTTCTTTCTATGGTGTGTTTTATCTATAAATCCTCTATGCAATACTGTCCAGCCACTGAACTGCTAAATGTTATTTCAGCTTTGTAATCCAATGTTGTTAGATAATGCTACATCAATGTATATAATTTTATTTGTACTGAATGTGATTTCAACTTGGTTATCCAATAGTGTTAAATAATGCTATAATATCAATATACATAATTTTATTTTATTTTATTTTTTATTGTTCATTTTAATGTACTGAGAAGCTTTTCCTCCCCGGGCCTCCATTGAAAACGGGTTCTGCATGGCCCAGTGGACTTTCCTAGTTAACAAACTACAAATAAATAAATTAGCCTAGTAATAATGCATGAATCTGTGAGTTTATTAATCTGTGAATTACTGAGCGTTGATTTGTGCCTGACCTAGAAGGGAATCTCTAATCCATGATGGAAAAGTTGCATATTCACAGAACTAACTCCATGAGGGTTACCTGCTCCAAAGATGTAAACCTGATCTCTGAAATGAATAGATTATACTGGAGAGACAGATATATTTCCCAGAGATTACCCCTCCTCTAGAATAGGCTTCCAATTCATGTGAAGCAGAACCCTTCCATCTTCAAACGTTATCTGTACCAATGGATGGGAAATTCCAAATTCACTCTTTGTATAATGCCCATGTCATTTACGTACAGAGGCAGTCTGTAAAAATTGTCAAAACCTCACACGCTGACCCTTGTAATCTTTCTCCTGGGGATAGAAAAATGGGTAAAATCTGGGTAAAACTGGCTAGGCCTGTAAGGGATCTTGAGCCATTACCCTAGTAATCTCCTATGAACTTATGAATCTATGAACCTATGAATATGTTTGTCAGATTCACAATGTCACTGCTCAGTGAAGGTTACCACACTGTAGTGTGTTACCTTTGAGGTATCAGACATAGCTGTAAAAGCCCTTGTGGTTGTCTTTAACCTGAGAAGCTATCTTGACCTTCTAATTGGCCTTGATGGATTTAATCAAACCAATTAGTTTCCAGTTTTTTTAGTGTACTCCCATCATTATGATAGTTGCTTTTCCTGACTCTGGCCATGACTTTTTTCCTTTTGTTATATACACCATTAAGATTAGGATTCCACCAGTGTGTTTTGTCTTATTTCTGTTAGTAACAGCAGCCTCTATGCAACCATTTACACGTTTGTACAGTGTTTCTGTGAATAATTCTGCATAGGCTATTGTGAACTCTGAGTTGGGTGTGGCACTGAATTTTGACAAACTGTCACTTAATAGGATATAGTTTGCTTTAGAATAGTTTCTAATTGTAGCAGATTTTGTTGGATTTTCAAACTAGATTTTTATTTTGAATGAAACAGTTTTGTGATCCAACCTCAACAGTAAGGACATGACACCGGGGGGGGGGGGTGCAATGCTCTCCCATATTGTTGAGAACAAGGTCCAGTATGTTTTATCCTCTGGTTGAAGTAAGCACTAACTGATCAAGGGCATTTGTGCTAATAAAGTCCAGGAAATGTTGTGCCTGCAAGTTGAACGCAGTGTACGTTTCCCAGTCTATAGAGGGGTAGTAAAATTTTCCCATGAATAGAGTGTTTGACTGGATGAAGAGTGCCTGCAGTAGGTCTAGATAAGAGTTGTGGGATTCTTGTTTAAACAAGAAACATCTTTAATAAATTATCACTTATAACACAGGCAATCATACATTTATACAAATGAAAATAAACCATACTGACATATTTCAGTTCCAAACATTATACATCACTTATGATCTATTCAGTTGGGGGTTTGTGAGAGCGGCCTAATGGTTAAGGTGTTTGCCTTACAAACACAAGGAACAGGGTTTGAATCTCACAGGGGATAATTGGCTAGCCTTAAAATGGCTTGCAAGGACAGTTAGCCTAGTACTAATCTATGAACCTATGAACCAGTCATTGTCTGCCAAACATTACATAGCTCCTTCAAAGCCTGCCTTCTTTTAAACCTCATTCCTCCTCCAGAATGTTATTCTGCATATAATGTTGACACAATTTCCATTTTTCTATGTAATTTACTCCAACCCTTTTCTAAATATCCCATTTACAGTTATATTATCTCTGTTACTATGTTCACTACTTCTAGTAAAGTTGGTTTAGACTTTGATTTCTATTTTCTAGTAATTGCTTTTTTAGCAGCCAACATAATTAGACTCAGCAATGCCTTACCATGTCTAGGGAATTTGATTCTGTATCAAAGCTCAAAAAATAATTTCCTTAGTTATACTAATTTGCTCACAAAGTATTTCTGAAAGAGTGGTCTGCAGGGAATCTTTAAAGTCTGCCAACTCATTGACACTAAAAATATGTTCCCAATTACCTCTTTCTTAACCATCACACCTCAAACATTTGCTGTCTACATGAAGAAAAATGATTTGGAGTCTACATGAGGTTTTTAAACACTTCCAAGCAAAGATCCTAAATCTTCTAGACTTTGTTGCATATTTGGGAGACAATTATATACCCCCAATGTTTCTTTGTGACTTGCGTATCCAGTCTCTCTTCCCAATCCTTTCTAACCTACTCTAATTGATTCTTATAAATATCCCTTTTTTAACAGCAGCTTCTGTTTTAGAGTGTACTAAAAAACTCTACCAGTGTTTACTTAGAATCCGCTATTTCTTTCTCTTTGCTTATACTCTGATATCAATCCTTGATAGGGAAGGCAATCTCTAGCCTGCAGTCCAAATAATTTCTTGGCCTCTTTCGATTCTATTACCTTTCTCTCTCTAATTATTTGCTTCCAATACCTTGGTTCCTTTGCCAATTTTGTTCAATAAATTCCAGCCCCCTCTTGCCTTATTTGTACCCCTAATTGGAGTCATCCCTATCGACAGAATCTCCTTTCTCCATTCCCATATTGGCTTAGTTCTTAGAATATCTGCTGTTACTTTACAAATGTAGTATGGTTGTTGTTATTCACCTTAATGATCTGCAACCAAAATCCCAGTTTCTCCTTGTTTCTTGAGCTTCTCCCCTATTTCATCATCATCCCTTTCCACTCTGAATTATAGCTTTCTGCTTGTGCTATGTATAGGAACCTTAACGGTGTAGCTCTAAAATATCACTTCAAATCAGGTAATCTCAAATCACCTTGTCCTATTGGAAAAATCATTTATCCCACTTGTCTCTTGCCATCTTCCCCTCTCAGATAAAATCCTTCAGCTCTTTATTAATTGTTATCCACAACTTTTCTGATTGATAAAAATATGCACAAAAGGGACTAAAAACTGTTTGTATCTTGCTATCCATATCTATAAAACAAAGCATCCAGTTTTTCAGTATTTGTATTACATTTTGTTTAGTCCCACATATCCTTAGCTGCCACAACAGAATTCTTTTTAATCCATACTCTTAAGTACTTCATTTTATCATGTCCCCATAAATATTGGAGGGTGGCCTAATGGTTAAGGTGTTTGCCTTACAAACACAAGGTGCAGGGTTTGAGTTTCACAAGAGGTAACTGGCTAGGCTTAGAATGGCTCGTAAGGGCAGTTAGCTTAGTACTAACCTATGAACCTCTATGAATATTGCTGAACTAATTCATGTGTGAGTGCATAATTTACAGCTTCAATGATTTTGTATGCCAAAATGACTTGAAACTGTCTCAAAATGTTCCACAGCAAAGAAATGTCCTAGTCTGATCTGCAAATAAAGCCTGCTTGTCTTGACTACCATACCAAGTATATCTTTGAATTTCTGAGTCCCTTATTTTCTTTGCCAATGGTTCTAATTATAATGCAAATAGAGTTATGAGATTCTCGAAACATAGATGGTTGCCTATAGCATGCTAAGATATGGCAAGGGACTCTATCTAAGATGATTTACACATGAATGATCTCCAGGGTATCTTCCTGTTCAATCAGCCTTGAGGTATACTTGTTGCATACGTAGATAGAGACTACTCCACCTTTAGTCCTTGTTTGTGTGGCTGATGATCTAAACCTGTGGAAGGCACTTTAGCTTTGCACTTCTGGAATACTTTCTGTGGCTTTAAACCATGCCTCTGTAACAGCACAGATGTCTATATTATCCAGAGTGAGAAGAGCTTGTAGGGTGTGGAGTTTCTTGTTAAGGCTCCTAGCATTGAGCAGTGCAGTTTCCCTTGTGTTTTATTTGCCACATCAGTGGTTTTATCACTTTGACATTACCTAAAAAAGCTTAAAAGGGGTGCATCAAATTTTAGCCAAAACCTGGAAGACCAGGGGGAAAGGTGACGGCCATCTTTGGCAAAATAGCATGGTTTGTTGACCATGTCCTCCCAGGCTGACATATATTGATTCACCCTGTAGTGACACCTTAAACTAAGGCAACTGTTAAAGCCAATCATCTTTTGTTTATACTGTGGCATCATCCTTGTTGAAGGTAGAATGCTGCGCTTTTCAAGGGACATCCAGCTCCAGACAAGTGACAAGTGGAGTACCTCAGGGTTCAGTCCTGGGGCCGGTCTTGTTTGGCATCTACTTCTCTGAAGTACAGGTCAACACTAAGGGACTCCGGCTAATAAAGTTTGCAGATGACTGCAAACTAGGAGACATTATTGAATCCCCAAATGATGTGGATACTCTACAAAAGGGCCTTACAGAAACAGATGCTTGGTGCCAGAGCCATGGGCTCAAGCTCAATGCCAAGAAATGTATTGTTATCCCCTTTGGGAAAAAACATGTATCCATGAATTACCATATAGGTGGCAGTACACTAAACACAGAAAGTGTGATAAGAGACTTAGGGACACAGGTGGACAGTGGGCTCACCTTCAATAACCACATCTCCACAACAGTCAGGAAATCCTTCTATGTGGCACACCTCATCACAAAGGGCTTTTCATCCAGAAAAAAGGAGGTCATTGTCCCACTGTACTCATCCCTCATTAGACCCATTATAGAATACAATGCCCCATTTGGTATGTACCTCTCAAGACATCTGCAACAACTGGAAAGGCCTCAGAAATACCTCACTAAAAGAATCACAGGCCTAAAGCAGATGCCCTATGCTGACCGCCTTAAAAAACTCCAGCTATACTCTGTCGCATATCGTCTACTCAGAGGCGATCTCTGCTTAACATACAAGGCCATGTCAAACCCAGAGCTGTTGGACATGCTACACTTAAAGAAATCCCAATCCCTCAGAGCTACATGCTCCAGGGATCTAAACCTTGTCATCACAATAAACAAAACATGTTGGAGGGATAGGTTCCTGACCCAGAGACTCCCCAGACTCTGGAATAGATTGCCCATACATGTCAAGCAGAGTGCCTCTTTGGACCTCTTCAAGAGGAACCTTGACGATTGGATGGGAGAAAGGAAATTCACCCCAGGGATCACGTCAGTCGCCCTGCTAGACAGTGGTCCAGGAAAGTAAATAATGTGGGAAGAAATATTCAGGGAATTGTTATGGCTAGGCTTGTATAGGCCCTAGGGCTGATAGCCTAGTATTAACCTATGAACCTAACCTATGAACATAGCAGTCTGAGACACATATTCATAGAGATCTATATTGTTTCTTTTCATATAATCCTGAGTGGTATCTCTCAGGTCATTTATGACTGCATAGACTATGATAGAATCATACTGGTACCTGTGGTGCAATTACTTGAGTGCGTGTGTAAGTTGGTGGATCCTGGTTCCAGATAAGCAACTGACTGTAATCTTCTCCTTGTCAAGTCTGGTGAGTAAGGCATTTGTGTGTCATACAATGGAGTCCTCTTTGACAAGAGTCGTGGGTAAATTATTTGATTGCCTTATGGACTATTTTGGGGAGGTCCATTGGCTGTAGGCCAATGTACTGTGTTTGGTGTTGCTTTTGTTGTATGCATTAGAAACTGCTGTATATAGGTCTTGTTGTTTGAAGGCTTATGAAGTCTTTGAGGTTTGGAGAGATTGCTTTTTAGTGCCTCAGTATAAGATGGTCTGTGTGTGGTGGACAAAATGTTTGGTAGTTGTAGTCTGTGTGTTCTTGACAATCTTGTTCGTAAGTGAGATGTCTGCATCCAAGGAAAATGTGTATGTATGGATTCACTTTATAATCTTGAAATACTGAAACATCGAATTTCAGTATGTCAAGACTATAAAGTCGAATCTGCAAAATACCAAAACCACAAAACTGCGAAAGTAAAAATTGCGAAGTTAAACACACCATACACCATGCTACACATACACCAGACTACCCACACTACAAAAAACAAACAAAATACACACAAACACAAAAACACAAATTAACAAACCTACAATACAAATAACTGGGGGGGCAAGCCCCACTGCACCCCCCCACCCCTGCTACTTATATATACTAACTTTGAGATCACACCAAACAGAAAAAGACAGTAAACTCTCAACCAGACATTCTACAGTCCCTCGCACACAAACATCACATATATACAAACAGCACCACTTTCAACACTTAAACGCTCATACTTTTACCTGCCTACACTAACCCACACGTACAACTTCCAAACTCACTCACATATACTCAAACACCTACCCAAAACCCTTACAAAATAGTTACTTACCTTAAATTGCACCTAAATCCACACACTAAACCGGACACCATCCACAAAATACATCCCACGTCACGTACCGTAAAACCATAACCGCGAATTCGACATTTCTGGATTCGCGGTTATGCACTTTTGCTATTTTGAACATTCAACTTTATAGTCTCGAAATACTGAAATTCGATATTTCAGTATTTCGAGATTATAAAGTGAACCTGTATGTATATGTAATGAATAGTGTGCTGGTTTCTTTAATCATTAAAAGGTAATCGGTTAGCATGAGACAATTGCTACATTGTCTCAGGATGCCCATAATGTACCAAACTGGCTATATAGACATTTGGAAATTGCATATCCATGCTGTCCAGGCCTGTATTAAAGAGGGTTATTAAGGTTTGAGGACTAGGTTTACAGAGGTCTTCCAGAGTGATATCTAGGGTTAGGGACTAGAGTTAAATAGTGCTAGGATATTCTATTAGATAGTGCTAGGATATGGCTGCTGTGAGCTTTACTTTCTGCAATGCATCACTAAACTGCAGGTTATAGTCCCAGTGTTAGTTTTATAGGTTAACATCTGTGTTTTCCAGCTCAAATAGACCAGACCATTGCCAACTGCCACTTGATGGAATATCCCAGTCCTCTTAATGTAAAAGAATGAAAAAAGATTGCTTGAGAGTACATGCTGCTGCAAAACAACTTTTAAAAACTAGCTGGACAACACAATTCCAAATCAATCAGATAAATAGCATGACAGTTTGAACAAATGCAGTAACCTTAGCCTTAAATACAGATAAATGCACAAATAAAACAAGAAGTTAGTACTCAATCACCAAAAAGGCTTCTGAAAGTGTTATTTTTAAATACAAGTACTCACCCCATGCCTGGATGGCATGTGATGCAAGGAAATCATTTCATAGGCAGAGGCAAGGACAACAACAGCTACTAAGCTCTGTGGGAATTAGCCAAGAGCCTCTCAAACATGCCAAATGTATAGAGGCACTTAAAGGAAACTGTGTAGAATCCTTTTAGCAGGAATACAACAATTAGGTATCAACAAAAATGCAAAGTAGCAACTTACACAGTTACACTGCCAGTAAAGCATATCAAAAGTGTAGTTCTCAGTAATCAGCCAGCAGTACAATATCAGGGATACTTGAAAAAAGATATAAAGTGCATCAATCAGCAGATAAAGCAGTTAAATGAAGTGCAAAACAGTAAAATAAATCTTTTATCTGCAGGGATGGCACAAGATTTATTAAAGATCCCCTGAGTTTGACAAGAATGCTAAGCAAATTGTGAAAAATGACAACTGGTAGTAAAGGAAGTTAACTCAAGAGCGATATTTATTTACTGAGAGGGTTCTCAGTGTGATGGCTCTATGTAGAACAATATGTGGGAACCTTACTTAATCAGCTTGCACAAGTGACAATAGCAATCAAACGGGGAGGGAGGGACTTTGGTAGTCAGATTACCATAAGGGGCGAAAGCCAGAGACACTAGCTTTCAAAAGAACTGCAAAAGGGTAGGGTGGAAGGGTTGGAAAAAATACAAGCTGATGTAAGAAGCTAGTATTAAGTATCCACTACAAGCTGTCGTCCATGGTATATAAGATCAGCATGTGAGCCAAAATAACCAGATAAGTTATATACAGACTTAATTAAACAAAGACAGGATAGCAATAAATATGTAAAACAGATCTGTACAAACCAGAAAAAAAAAAAAAAAAAAAAAACAGATCCAAGCGCTTTTACAAATCAGCCAAGCTCCTATCAAGACAGACTGTAAATGTTATGGCCTCTGCTTCTTTGCTTTTAAGCATACTATTTCAGCGAAAGAACAAAACAAGTTACTAACCAATCATTCAACAGTTTACTTTCAGAACATTCAAGCTGATGTAAGAAGGCAGACAAATTAGACAATAAAGCCTAGCATCCATAGTATATCATATCAGAATGTGAGTCAAAATAGCCAGGGATATGTTTTGGATCAGTGACATATAGACTTGTTGTTTAAATACTTTGCAGAGAGTCTTGGATTAAGAATATGGGGGGGTAAAAACAGTTACAAAATAAATGAAATTGTCTGTCCTAGGGGTTAGCGAGCATATTAGGCAGTTGAAGAAATAAAGTACTATATCCTTATGGGATGAAGGACGAGATGTACACTGAACATGAGATATAAAGGTCAAAACTAAATAGGGTTTACTATCAGAATGTGGAAATCACTTTGGTCACTTAGTCTTATTGTCGAAATACAATGTCGATTTTCAAAACAATTTTACTCCCCAATTTCAAACCATGTTAATACTGAGGGTTCGATATTCGCTGTTTTAAATATGTGACCATTGAACTGCATTTGCTGTTCGAATATTGGGATTTCAGATTCGGTAAATTTACTTTTGCTTTTACTACACTTTGAAACCATATATTCGATGCAAGCATAAATGACCAAAGTGCTTTCCACATCCTGATAGTAAACCAAATAATAGTATACCAATTTAGAAAATATCTACAAAATTTAACTTTCCATAAATCCTAAAAAAAGGGGATTGCAGTCCCTATTTACAAACAAAAGTGATATGAAATTATCGGATCTATATTAGATAATCGAACTTTCAAAAGTTTGACTGTCATATGGTTGACACCATAAGATCGAACTTTTAAATGCTTGAAAATCTAATAAAAAAATAAACAACACAAATAACATACCTGAATGTTTTAAGCAGGGGGGCTAGCCCCCATGCACCCCCCACACCCCCGCTCTTTAAATATACAAACTCCGAGATTGCACTACAGTGCAGAAAAGGGAAATCTTCCCATTCTGTGCTGTATGGAGATCTCCGTTCAAACTTTAAAAAATTCAATCATATGGTGTCGGCCATATGACAGTCAAACTTTTGAAAGTTCGATCACCTATTATAGACCCGAAAGTATCCTATGATGTACTGTCCCATTAGACTTCTAGATATTTCTGCAATTACTTTTGATTACTTGAAGAAAGAGATGGTGGGAATGTGATACATAAACATCGGTAAGTTTTCAGACCAAAGAGATCAACCTTAGAAACCTTATATCTGACCATTTTATAGAGGAAGACATTACTCTTAGGAGATAAATAATTATGACATGATTATAGACTTTTAGGTGACATGATTCATTTATCAGGGAAAGCTATGGTTGACTGTTGATTTTATGAGCACACCATTCTGGATGCTTCCTATATCTTGAGAAGAAAGTATACCTACTGGCCAAATCATAACTGATTTATAACTTTAATGATGTATTTATCATTTTTATCGTTAACAAATCAGGTTCCCCAGCAAAAATCAGAAGCATTTAAATCCTATGCAGCTATGTAGAAACAATTGCTCAACTCCCTGATAAAATATTCTAATTCTTCATCATAATTGGTGGATTCCTATAGCAACCTGTGGGCAGGTCAAAATGGAGAGATGGAATCAGCAAGAGAAAGACAGTAGAATTGCTGGAACTGAATTCATCATCAAATCTCAGTGAGTGCTTTCACATGGTGGACCCTATTTTTACAAAATCTCACCAAGAAAACACTGCTTTATATACTGTATTTTATGTGTTATTGAGAAAGATCAGTCAAAAAATAAAAAAGAGCTCTGGGTGCATAGTTATTTATTTATTTGTGGTTTTTTTTTTGTTTGTTTATTTCTCTTTGTTAACAGAGAAAAGTCTGACTGGGTAAAATCCATTTTCAGCAGAGATTTTTGCCACAGAGCTAGGCCAGGCTCAGAGTGAGATTGCCCTTCCGCATGGCAGATGGAAATAATCCACAAAAAACAAACAAAATAACAAAGTTGTTGAAGGGAGCGAAGAGTTAAAAGAAATGGTAGGAATCTGACTATAGCATATATGAAATGGGAATTAGCAATAGCCAGGGAAATTTAAACAAAATTAAGGAAAGCTTCTAACTAGAAAACCCCATGCCCAGCTACAGTACCTGCCTTCTGACTAAAGGGTATTGGCATCTTTACACAAATAGTTAGCTCTATTTATATGCACATGCTAAACAGACACCAGCCTGTTTAACAACAGGAAATATATTCTCCTCCTTAAGAGTAAACCTGCAAGCTATCCTAAGAACTATATTCTAATAGCTTGCCTTCTCATTATATATAAATTATATACTGGAATTGATCCAGACACAGTTTAAAGTCATCTAGAAAAAGAATCATGGCACTAGAACAAAAAGGTAATACAATAAAATCATCTATTGTTAAACAAAGCCACAACAGAGAGCTGTAAAATGGGAAATACTCTAAGTATGGCATGGAAAGATTGCAAAAAAGCATTCAACAGCACCCCATATACATGTATAATGGAATGCTTAAAGATGTACAAAATACATCCTATATTTACATTGCAGTAACTAGGAAACAGTGGCAAACATTCCTCTTAACCACTTAACACAAGATGTCTGGACAAAGCCAAAAATTATGGGGGTCAAAGACCCAAAACTGAGAACACATTTTAAATATTGCTCTTATAACTTAGAAAGTTGCTAGACTAACAAGTTTTGTATTATCATACATTTTCTGAAGGATGTGAAGTCTGAAACTCAAACGTGTGTCATTATTTAATGACTTCAATAATCTATGACTTGTCAGGAAAAAAAACAGAAATTGTAAGAGGAACAACCAAAAATATGAGGCAAAGATTTGGACATTCTGTGAAATCTGGACAGTTGGTAGATATGGTGGCAAATTACTATGTAACTAAGCCATGATAAAAAGCAAATTATTATCCCAGGGATAAAAAAAGGGGTGGCTATTCTATGGTGATTGTTTGTCATCAGTGCTGTTTTGTCTTGTCCTTAACCTATTAAGCTGTTTACTTAACTCATTTAATCCGAGTGATGCCTCCAGGTGCATCTGCAGCTAACTCCTACTGACGCCTCTAGGTGTCATATATTGCTTGTTCATATTTGCATCAATAATTCCAAAACCATGCAATGTATAAGGTTTTAAAAGATTTCATCTTAAAACTTTCACAATGTCATTTGGTCTTGATAAATGTGCAAAAGCAACATTTAAAGCAGGAAAACTGCAGTACCAAGTAAACATCAGTTTGGGACAAAAATGTCATATAAAAGAACTTGGGTAAGAGGGAGTGTATAAATATTTGGGAACTGAGGAAAGATCAACAATAAAACATAAACAAATACAAATAAAACTTAGTTAGGAACACTTTGGAAGACTTAAATTAATCCTGAAAACAGTGCTGACATCTAGGAACTAAATCCAAGCTATAAACCAATTGCTCTTCCTGTCCTAACTTAAAGTTTTGGAGTGATTGACTGGCCCCAAAACATGTTGCGTAGATTAAATAGGAAAACAGGAAGGATGCTTAATGCCCACCAAATGATTTATAAAAATCAGAGCATACCACAATTACATATTCCCCATTCTGAATGAGGGAATGGCCTCCTTGAAATTGATTATATATATAGATCTGCAATCATGGGACTCCACACATATCTGCTGTCCTCACAAAACCCAAACATAGTGAAAGTTTTGAAACATGAGTAGAGTAAATCTAAGATGACTTCTCTGCTTAATCTAGCAGGAGCATATAGGCTTCAAGGAGGAACGGAAATCAAACCAGAAGTAGATAAAAATTAGGCAGCAACTGAATGTGCCAAAAAAACAAAAAAAAATGAATATAAGGTGAAAGACCGGATGAGAAGTCAAGAAATGTGCAAAATGCATAAATACAGTTGCAAGTATAGAAAACTTCTGGGAAGAACCTCATGTTGATCAGGAACAAATGCAGGAATGGTTAAGGAGAGGCAAATTCAAACCAAGAGATGAAAGTTTAATATTGATGGTCCAAGATAATGGGCAGTGTACACATTGGTTTACAAAGTCCATTGAACATGTGGGAGAAACAGACAAATGTAGGTTTTGTAAAACCAAATTGGAAACAGTTGCACACCTCTTTGCTGGTTGTGACATACTAATGGCAGAAGGACTGTATACTGAAAGGCATAATAATGTGGCAAGACTGTTGCACTGGGGATTGTGCAAACATTATGGTATTAAGTGGTTGAAAAACACTGGAAACATGAGCCACAAAGCAACATAGAAAATGATGAAGTCTACATCACATGGGATCACCCATTACCAACAGTTCAAAAGACAGATGATAGAAAAATGGATATAGTGGTACATGAAATAAAGACAAACGTGGCATAGATCACTGAAATTGCCAAACCAGTGACTACAGTGTCTAGTGTTCAGAGAGACACAGAATCATAAAATATCAGAATTTGCAGGCGGAAATGAGAGGAATGTGGAAGAAAGATACCCAGACAGTTCCAATAAGAGTAGGAGCAACAGGTTTTATAAAAAAGAATCTACAATCATATTTAGACATGTTACCAATACATGTAACTAAATTCATAGAATAATTAGTCCACAGTAGTAGAAACACTTAATTTATTATACAAGATGAAAGCTTTCGGGAAACACCCTTCCTCAGTTATCATTATAATTCATTTAAAAGTACAATACATTTTATACCGTTCATTGCATAGTAGCACATGACACAGCCAGCCAATAAAATATCAAATTCAATTAGCAATCATTAATCATGTAAAACACTGCATTACTTACAATAAAAGAAATATGCAAACATTTTAAAAAAGACATACTCCCATATCATTTATATTGCATTTGCTTCTCCACTAAATATGGCTTTATAGTTATAGTGTTTAAACCAGGAAACTTGTCAGCATCTAATCTAGTAATCACTCATACTCAGCAATGTCTAGTTTATTAATAATGTCCCCTCCTCTTATATTCCTTTAAATAACTTTCAGTACCTTGAATTTAAAAGCATATGTGTTCCCATATTCATTTATATGTCTAGCCAGAGCATTTGTTAGTACATTCCTCCTTATATCTGACTTGTGCTCTATTATTTGATCTTTCAGTCATCTTGAGCACTTTCCTACATAGAAACATGTGCATCTCACACATGTACCCAGGTATACCACTAAATGTGTATAACACACATGCTTTTAAATTCAAGGTACTGGAAGTTATTCAAAGGAATATAAGGGGAGAGACATTATTAATAAACTAGACATTGCTGAGTATGGGTGGATTACTAGATTAGATGCTGACAGGTTTCCTGGTTTAAACAATATGATAACTATAAAGCCATATTTAGTGGAGAAGCAAATGCAATATAAATGACAATGGAGTATGTCTTTTTTAAATTGTTTGCATATTTCTTTTATTGTAAGTAATGCAATGTTTTACTTGATTAATGATTGCTAAATGAATTTGATATTTTATTGGCTGGTTGTGTCATGTGCTACTATGCAATGAAAGGTATAAAATATATTGTACTTTTAAAGGAATCGTAATGATAACCGAGGAAGGGTGTTTCCCAAAAGCTTTTATCTTGTATAATAAATTAAGCATTTCTACAACTGTGGACTTATTATTCTATGAATTTAGTAACATTGTTCTTGGTGGTTTACTGCAATACATGTAACCCCATACAAAGTGCAGAAGGAGTCCCTACTGGGCACATTGCTGGTGCTGGGAAGAGCACTTCTGGCTGACATCAAAGATTGAAACAATATTAATTTCATGAACTTTAATCGTATTTTAACATAGGAATGTGGTCCATTCCCATCATGGTATAAGAAATCCAAAAGACTTGGAGAAATTAAAAATGGCAAACTCGGTTGCATTAATATTTGACCTCTGTCTAGTGTAGTTAAATAAATATTAACTGTTGTTTTTATGATATTAATTTATATAGATATAATTTTCACATTTTTCTAAATATCTCAACAACCAAGTAACACAGAACTCCTTAGCCTCATATGAAAGCTTTCAGTTAGATGAATAAAATGTTGCTGGCAGTATGTAAGTAACTTGAGTGGTTGCTGAGATATTGTATAGATGTTTACAAAATATTACAAATGTAATAGTTACTGTGTTTACTGTGACATATAAACTTCACTTTAAGACCTAAAACCTAAAGAATACTACCACTATAAAAATAGTTTGTGCTGAAGAGTTTGCCTTTTATACTTCTTTCACAACCCCTATGGTTACAGAGATATAAACATTTGTTTAAAATGTGAGGACATAATTTCATTCTGTCTAAAAGCTTCGGCTCAACCCATTGAAAGTTACAGTGCAAACTTCCTGAGCTCGATTGGAGTGAATGAGTTAATATACTAGGCTATTGTTACATCTTAACTCTCAGAAAACAACCTTGGTAAAAGACATCTCATCTACTTTTTGTAGATGATTTAAAATGTTATAGCTCATCAGATGAGGATATGAAACCTACAAATGTTTAAAAACATTCTCAGATGATGTAAGAGTGACATTTTGTCTCGATAAGCATACAAAAGCAATCTTTAGGAAAGGAAAGCTGCAGTAACAAGAAAATATTAGCCTTGAACAGGAATGTGATAAAAGGACCTTGAACAGGAGGGAGTATATAACTACATTATTTGGTGATGAAGAGTTTGCACTAAAACATGAACAAATGAAGATAAAGTTTAGCAAGGAATATTTCAGAAGATTAAGGCTAATATTGAAAACTGCCTTGCTATCTTAGAATAAAGTCCAAGCCATAAATCAATTTGATCTCCTGTTCTGACTAGCAGATTTGGTATGATTAACTGGCCTCAATCAACACTGAATCAGTCAGACAACAAAACAAGAAAAATCATGCTTATCAAATGATATATAAAAAAACTACATACCGGGATTATATATACCTCGCTCTGATGGAAATATGGGCCTCTTCAAAACTCATTTCGTGTATAGGCATGCATAGAACTGCATAGGTATTTGCTGCTCTCATCAGATCCAAACATAGAGAAAGTCCTAAAACAAAAAAAAAGTAAGTCTAAGATGACAGCTTAGCAGAAGCATATCAGAAAGGAGTAGAAATGGAAACAATTCAGAAGTAGAAGGAAATCATGCATCAACGGAAAGTGCTAAAGACAAAATAAAAGATTAAAAATAAAAGGACAGGAACAAAAGGAAAAAAAGTAAGAAAACTGAAAAGCCCAATAAATATAGAACCAGGAATGGAAAACTCCTAGAAGAACCATGCTGACTAAGATATGACACAGGAATGGTTAAAAAGAGGTGAATTTAAACCAAAAGATGAAAGGCTAATAATGCAATGCAAGATGGCGGACTATGCACATGCTGGTTTACAGTGTCTTTAAAATAAGAGTGAAAATGCAGGCTCAGCAAAATATAACTGGAAGCAGTTGCACATCTTCTTGCTGGCTGCTATACACTGAAAGGCACAATAATTTGGAAGGACTGCTGTACTGGGGATTGTACAAACACGGCAATATATAGGTAGTGCAGAAGCACTGGAAACATAAACCACAAATCATTGCTGACAGTGATGAGGTATGGATCACATGATATCACCCAATATTAAACAGTTATAGAAGTAAAATTGCCAGATATAGTAGTCCAAGAAAAAAAAGATAAAGGTAGCGATAATCATTGAAATTGCTACTCTCAATGATTATAGTATTTTATGCGACAAGTCATAAAATACCAATTTTTGCAATCAGGAATGAAGGTAATGTGGAATAAATGCATCCATATACTTTCAGTAATAGTAGGAAGAACAGTACAAGTATACATTAATTTTCTGGGATACTCAAATATGATCCCAATACATGTAGCCCCACATGAACTGCAGAAGGAAGAAATTCTGGATACATTACAGGTGCTAAGAACAACATTTTTGTATAACATCAAAGACAGAAGCAATAATTATTTCATGGACTCTAATTATATCCTGACTTAGGAATGGTGTCCTTTTTTTGCCACAGTACTAGAAACACAAAACTTTTAGTGAAATAAAAAAAAAGACCCCACTTCTTTGCTTTACCTCTCTACTGTTCCTACTTTACTATATTGCCATTTATTTTCATCACCCCATAGCTCTTATTATAAAATGTATGATGGATGTTGATTTTTGCATCTCTATAAATTCTAACAGTTCTTTCTCAACTTTATGAAGTCTCTTGAAATCATGCCTACTAACTAGAGCCTTATTTTTACTATGTTTTATTAATGTTTATTTTTTCTTATGTTTCTCAATCAAGCATCTATGTAGTGTAAACTTTTTGCAAACATTTTGAATCTGGAGCTTTCCTCCCCAGGCCTCTGTTGAAAATGGGCCTTTAGTCAGACTTTCCAGGTAAACAAATGCAACAAAATAAATAATACTTGTAAATCCACAACTCCTACTGCAAGATTTTCTGCTAGATTACTTTTGTAAGTGTAAGACAAACTGGAGTATTTCAGATACACAGAGAGACACTCCACCCCAACCTAGTATTTATTTTGTCATGGTAACCATCATAATCTTCCACAGCAAAAGGTTGTGCTTGATCACTTAACATGCTTCAGTCGGCATTGTAGTGTCTATCCGCCCTCCTTTCAGTACTGCTTGCAGGTCACTAACTTTCTTAATTAAACTTCTAGCATTATAAAAAACAAAGTTCTCTTTCATTTAGCTGGGTTCTCAGAACCAAATGAGCTGCACTTGCAATTTTTTCTTACCTTTTTGGTTAATGTTGAACAAATATATTTATTTCCAACCAGACACATTTATTTTATATTTTGGAAAATAAACTTCTCTTTCAAACCATGTGCTCTCATACTGGTATATGGATAGTTTTAGTCTGAAGCACAAGCCTTCTAATGAAGATACTCAAATTGCTTGCCATTGGCATCAGTCAACCATTAAATTTGGGTAAGTACAGAGCATTAACAAAGCTAACCTTTTATAGCCATCTCTCTACATTGTGGTGTAATTTCTTTAATAGTGGAAAACATATCAGCACTACTTATAAGCCAAATGTCATTTTTACATATAATAATAATAATAATAATAATAATAATAATAATAATAATAATAATATTAATAATAATATCAGAATACAAACTTTTCCATAATTCATTTTAATAGCAGGCCTTTTAATTTCACACATCCCTTAAATCCCTTACGATATACACTGCACCAAGGGATCCATCAGTTCTTGGTAAACTATTTCTAACTCCCTTCAGAAGTGAGTCCCCTATAACCAAAATCTGTTTTCAGTTCCCTTGCTGTGGCATTGCTATCAGGAAAGGTGAATGTTCTTTTTTTCATACCAATTAAATGTTCATCATTCAGAACAGATCCAGTATTATTGTACATTTTGGTCTCAGCATTATGTCCACAAAGTTTCCATCAGCAGTACTATCACCATGGTTGTAATGAACCTTAATACCCTCGACCTCAGAGATGTTCCACATTTCTTCTTATATATCTCTCCACAAATGTCACAGTCAGATTTATCATTCCTAACCAAGAATCATCAAAGCTATCCTCCTATAGTTCATATTTTTGTGGTGTATTTAGGCTGTCACCATTAGCATCTTGAATCGACAGAAATGTTCACATATTTGCAGGGTCTGTATTACCCATGATTTATGGAGGCAATATATCATATCAGTACAACCAGTTTACCCTCCCCACTTGTTGATAATGCTGCACTTGAAATACTAATAGTCTCTAGTTATTACTAACTCACTTGTTATGTTTGATAAATCAGTGACATTGACATGTTCTGGAAGTTTAGTAGCGGAGACCAGATCAAATCAGTTTCATCATTTCTTTCAGCATAGTCTTGTACAGTACGTGTAGGTTTTACAGATTCTAATTTCACTGTGTGTAAGTCATAATCACTGTTACTGTACCTTAGCCTACATAATCCAAATCAACCTAAACCCCTTTCTCAGTTGTAGTACGCTGCACTTAAGTTACCTCTTATAGGCATTCCACTTATTAAGAAACTATGCTCTATCTTAAATTTAGCATTAAAGATATACTGTACTGTCTAAAAAAGAAAACCTCTCCCAAAGGTAATGTATGCAAAAGCTATCCAAACTCTAACTCTATATGCTCCTACTAAAAACTGTTTTGGCAACTGATGATACTACAACCAACAAGGTTATGACGAGCTTACAAATATTTATATTTAAATGTAAGGTTCGCTCTTTACTGTTCTCATTGTCCTTGCTAGTCTCCAGTAGTCACTCTTGTTATGCCTATTTTATATTTTACTGGGTAGATGTGAGGTTTAGGTCAGACAGTACTATAAACTGAACGAATGCTAATATGTCACCTGAGGCAAACTTAAACACTTTACACTGATACATAATGCCTTGTATTTAAACGATGCTACTTTTCACCAAATTGTATTAAAGTCAAAATGAAAAGCTTGTTATGTGTTAGAGGTGCAGATACAGCCCATTGTTGCATAGGTTTTGGTTTTACCTGTGACACCAGCAGCTCAGTGATGAGCCAGGTTATTTAGGTTAGTAGAAGAACTGCATGAATACGGCAAGGTACCTTATATTGCTCCCCTTCCTATGGGTAGTAATGCGGATTTAGCTACTCTTTCAGAAGCTTCCAGACATGGCTGGGTATAGCAGCAGTACCGCTTGTAAATGATATAGAAGAGAGTGAACGGGGAGTAAACACAGACCTCATTCTGTGTGCTTTATGCCTAGTCTCAACACAGCCTACCACTGCTGCACCATCCCTTTTCCCTGTGTCTTTGTTGCATCATTATCCCCAAGCCAGCCAGACTTACCAAATGGTGATAAAGAGGCATTACCTTGAACTGGATGTTCCTGCCCTAATGGGACATGCTAAGTAATTGTGAAGTTGTAATGGTGGGTGCAGTGCTAAGACATAGCAGTTTGGAGGGGGGACTGTGATTGGACATGAGTATGACTGAGAAGTGGGAATTGAGGTGCATCAGAATAAGGTCTACAAAATTCAATAAAGCATACTAAATAAAAAAAAAAGTAGGGAGTGGTGAGCAGTACTCCGTGAATGGTATATGAGGAGATGTGTCCTCACAGAAAGTGAAACTTGTAGTCTTATAGTCTTTCTTGTGGCATTATTTGAACATTTCTTGATGGATCTTCTACAGTGGATTCTCTTTCAGTAAATCTATCTTGCATAAGCTGGCATGCATGTGTTATACTATAGTATAGCAATTACCCACTGCTGGGTGTGGGTAATGCTGGATTTACCCATGGTTGGCATGGTTTGGTCACGAGGGCGAAGCTCGAGTGACCAAATAAAGCCAACCATCAGTAAATCCAGCATTATCCACACCCAGCCATGGGTTATTGATATTAAACAATAACATTATTTAAGAAAAAAAGTTACTAAGTTCTCTTAAATAATGTCCTTGTAAAAGGGCAGCATGCTGCTCTTCCATATTTTTTCACTGGTGTTCTGAGGCTTTCTTGATGTACTGTGCATGCGTATGGCACTTTCTTTCTCATGCTTATGCAGTACATGGTATTCCGGGGCTTTCTTGATGTACTGTGCATGCGTATGGAACTTTATTTCTCATGCTTATGTAGTACATGGTATTCTGGGGCTTTCTTGATGTACTGTGCATGCGTGTGGGACTTTCTTTCTCATGCTTATGCAGTACATGGTATTCTGGGGCTTTCTTGATGTACTGTGCATGCGTATGGGACTTTCTTTCTCATGCTTATGCAGTACATGGTATTCTGGGGCTTTCTTGATGTACTGTGCATGCGTATGGGACTTTCTTTCTCATGCTTATGCAATACATGGTATTCTGGAACTTTCTTGATGTACTGTGCATGCGTATGGGACTTTCGTTCTCATGCTTATGCAATACATGGTATTCTGGGGCTTTCTTGATGTACTGTGCATGCGTATGGGACTTTATTTCTCATGCTTATGCAGTACATGGTATTCTGGGGCTTTCTTGATGTACTGTGCATGCGTATGGGACTTTCTTTCTCATGCTTATGCAATACATGGTATTCTGGGGCTTTCTTAATGTACTGTGTATGCGTATGGGACTTTCTTTCTCATGCTTATGCAATACATGGTATTCTGGGGCTTTCTTGATGTACTGTGCATGCGTATGGCACTTTCTTTCTCATGCTTATGCAGTACATCAGTGAAGTGTAAAAGAAGCAATAGAGAAAGGAATGCTCCTTTTTTTAACTAAAGATTGAAATTTGGGCACTAAAAAGGTACAGAGATAGGATGGAGAAAATACAAGGAAAATCAGGTACGTTTCGTTACTTTTGCATAACGTACCCAATTTTCATTGTATTTTCTCCTTCCTGTCTCTCTTGTACATCTGAAATGTCCAGATGTCAAACTTGAGCTTAAAAAAAAAAAAAAGAAAGAAAACTGGAAAGCTCCAATAACCAAAAAAATTTTACCAACCTCCATTAAAAGCCAAGGGATCAACCAACTAAAAGCATATTGTCCTTCTCTTCTATAGTCAGATGTTGCAATAACAAGTAAAACTGCCTTCAACAGCTTACAAAAACACAACACACCGAGAGCAGCAAAGGGAATTGTTGCTGAAAATCATTATAAAGACCACATAAAGAACATGTAACAACAGTGGCCAACAAAAAGCAAACCACCAGGTGTTTCAACAGTCAACATTTTACATCAATTCTTTAGATTTTGCAATCCTTCAAACATAAGATCTGCTCTCACTGACACAATTTCTACTGACACAGAACTCTTTGTATCTGCATTGAAAACCCTGCTTCTGCTAGAAAGCCCCATAGCATATATTAGTATTTGGGAGGGTGGCCTAATGGTTAAGGTGTTGTGGCTGCGAGAGATAAGGTGCTGTGTTTTGGGGAGGATAATTAATAATTGGCTAGGCTTAAAAAGAAAGAAGGGCAGTTAGTTAATCTAAGAAAGTCTAGGCGACCAGACTCTTTTCGATTGCTTGATTTACAATGGGCACACTGGTTGGGATAGTCAATCAACATGCTTGTTTTTGAATACTAATGGCCAGTCATTGTATAATAGCACTAGGTCAGTCATCACAGTTGCAACAGACAGCGACAATGGTAGTTTCAGCTGCTACTCTCAGGGCTTTGTTCTTTTATGGCAAGAAGTACAACTTCTAAGATGGAAAAATGACAGCTAAATCAGAAGATATACAAGACTTTAATGCACAGGCTCATTTTATTTGTGTAATGTGTAATGGGCTTGTAATACTATTTGGTGGAATTGTAACATTATTTGCATTATATTTATTCCATGTACATGTTGAGGTGTCATTGTGTTTATAATATACTCTTTGTTATTTGTTCTGTCTGGTCTGGGTCTTTCTTCAAGGGGTCTTGTCAAACTTTGTACATAGCTAAAAAACAAAACAAGCAAATAAATAAATACCAATGGCTAATTCTCATTCTGTATGTTGAAGAATATTAGACCAGGACAGTGTCATGTATGTGGACAGGAGTGTGTAATTAAACTTCAAGGACAATTATTATGTTTCTTGGTATAACAGAAATGCAAGTGCAAATATGAAAGAATTGTTATTAAATCTGCTCTTGTGTTACCCCAAAGCATTCCAAGTAATCTGAGATGCATAATTTGGGTACCTGTCAGAAGAAAGAAGACGCATTATGTCGAATGCATCTTCGTTGAACTGTAAATGTCAAAAATGCAAAATGACGAAGCGGCTTTTAAGCAAATTCTTTCCCTGGGAAAGATGCCGCTTGGCCGCTTCCATCACTTTGCCATTTTTGGCACTGTAGTGCAATCACAGAGTTGGTATATTTAAGTTGGGGGGGTGTGGGGGGCAAAGCTCCCTACTTAAAATAGTGTTTAGTGTGTTTTTTTTTTGTGTGGGGGGGGGGCAACAAATTTTTTCCCTGGAAAAAAATTTGCTGTTCTGGCTGTTCGCTCTTTTTTGTTTTCATTCTTTTGTGGTCGATATAACAGCGTTTGACCTTTTGATCATTCGCTGTTATAACATAGACCCGCATAATTTGCAGGGGGGGGGGGGGTGTATTGGATGAAACTTTCATGAAAAATGCTTAAAAGTTGTAAAGCAAAGTTTCAGAATTTGCTGGATTTTATACATATTTTTTTTTAGCACCTCAAAAGCAATTTCATGGCATGTTTTGCTAGCTACATAATAAAAAAGTCATAGCAAATGCTGGAACAAAATAATGCATGTTATATGGTATATCACAAAGCTCAATGATAATTCTCCAGTACAGAACATCATTCTAACTTCTGAGAACATATTGTATCCTCTTTTAAAAGAAAGTATGTAAGTTTTTCAACCTCTCCAACCACTTCAACCATCAATGTCTTTTCTGCTCATCTAACAACCTCCCCATTTCTGAATGAACTGCATTCCTCTTCACATCACCAATTTACAGATTACTTCCTCTACATGCTTCCCCATGTTTGCCTGCAATCTTACTTTCTCTAACAATCACCACCTTATCCAATTCACTCTCACAAGCTGTATTAAACATCTCTTGTTTTCTTCCACTAAAAGATCTTTTCTTTTTTTTGTTTGTTTATTTGTTTGTTTGTTTGTTTGTTTTTCTCTTCGTAAAGTTGCCTGGGCCATATGGAACCCCCTTCCTCATAGGTTCATAGGTTCATAGGTTGGTACTAGGCTATCAGCCCTAGGGCCTATACAAGCCTAGCCATAACAATTCCCTGGCTATTTCTTCCCACATTATTTACTTTCCTGGACCCCTGTCTAGCAGGGCGACTGACGTGATCCCTGGGGTGAATTTCCTTTCTCCCATCCAATTGTCAAGGTTCCTCTTGAAGAGGTCCAAAGAGGCACTCTGCTTGACATGTATGGGCAATCGATTCCAGAGTCTGGGGAGTCTCTGGGTCAGGAACCTATCCCTCCAGCATGTTTTGTTTATTGTGATGACAAGGTTTAGATCCCTGGAGCGTATAGCTCTGAGGGATTGGGATTTCTTTAAGTGTAGCATGTCCAACAGCTCTGGGTTTGACATGCCCTTGTATGTTAAGCAGAGATCGCCTCAGAGTAGATGATATGTGATAGAGTATAGCTGGAGTTTTTTAAGGCGGTCAGCGTAGGGCATCTGCTTTAGGCCTGTGATTCTTTTAGTGAGGTATTTCTGAGGCCTTTCCAGTTGTTGCAGATGTCTTGAGAGGTACATACCAAATGGGTCATTGTATTCTATAATAGGTCTAATGAAGGATGAGTACACTGGGACAATGACCTCCTTTTTTCTGGATGAAAAGCCCTTTGTGATGAGGTGTGCCACATAGAAGGATTTCCTGACTGTTGTGGCGATGTGGTTATCGAAGGTGAGACCACTGTCCACCTGTGTCCCTAAGTCTCTTATCACACTTTCTGTGTTTAGTGTACTGCCACCTATATGGTAATTCATGGATACATGTTTTTTCCCAAAGGGGATAACAATACATTTCTTGGCATTGAGCTTGAGCACATGGCTCTGGCACCAAGCATCTGTTTCTGTAAGGCCCTTTTGTAGAGTATCCACATCATTTAGGGATTCAATAATGGCTCCCAGTTTGCAGTCATCTGCAAACTTTGTTAGCCAGAGTCGCTTAATGTTGACCTGTACTTCAGAGAAGTAGATGCCAAACAAGAGCGGCCCCAGGACTGAACCCTGAGGTACTCCACTTGTCACTTGTCTGGAGCTGGATTTGGAGTCGGCTACTTTTACAGTGTGGGTTCTATCAGTAAGCCATTTAGCAACCCATTGGGTGACATAGGGATTAATGCCCAACTTAGTAAGTTTATCTATGATTCCAAAGTGGGGGATGGTGTCAAAGGCCTTGGCAAGGTCTAGATAGGCTGTGTGGACCACCTTACCCTTGTCCATGGCTCTGGAGACTGATTCAAAGAAGTCAATCAGGTTCAGGAGACAAGATCGGCCCTTCACAAACCCAAACTGGGTGGGGTCCAGTGTTTGAAGGTTGCCAATGTCTTTGTTTATAACTTCCATGATAATACGCTCCATGGCCTTGCAGATAAGGCTTGTCAGACTGATGGGACAGTAGTTTCCGGGATCCAAGGTGGATCCCCCCTTGTGGATTGGGATAACTGTAGCTCTGTGCCACTCAGTGGGCACGAAACCTGAGGTGAGGCTATGATTAAACATGACACTTAGGTGAGGTGCCAGTTCATATTGTAGTTCATGTAGTACACAGCCCGGGATGTCGTCTGGCCCCATGGATGCTGTATTCTTGGCTTTAGAGAGTGCGTTTTGTACCTGTGTGGCCGTTATTACTGGAATTTGGCAATCTTCCGGTATTGAGATGGGCCATTTAGGGGGTGAGAGGGGGTGAAGTTGGCACTGAATCGATCTGCCAGGATATTGGCAATATCCTTCGGATCAGTATATTTAATGCCATTCTGTTTTAGCTCAGAGCAGATCTGAGCATTGCCATTTAGATTCTTGACATAGTTATAGAATGCTTTGTGGTTGTCTTTGGAATCTTTGGCAATTTTATTTTCGTAACTAGCTTTGGAGGATTTTATGAGGCATCTCAGTTTCTTACTGAGGCTAGTAAGGGAGTTTTTTGCATCCTGGGATTTTCCTCTTTTCTGCAAAAGTTTCTTCCTTTTGTTGTAAAGTTTGTTTATGGCAGGGGACCACCAGATTGGCTTCCTTTTTTTGGATGAGAGCATTTTGGTTCTATTTGGGATGGCACGATTCATGCATGAGTGGATGTGCTCGTACAGTGCCTTAGTGTAGGATTCAGCAGTTGAACTTTCAGTTCCCATCTGCATGGGTGTCATGAAGTTTGTCACGTCTGACTTGAGTAGCATAAAGTTGGCTTTGGAGAAGTTTTTTTATGGTGGTTTCTTTACTGGGGGGTGGGGGTGGGATGTGGATGTTAAGGGTGATTAGCTTATGGTCAGACCTAACTAACGAGGGGGTGACCATAGGTATGGAGCATTGATTCCCCATGTTGGTAATGACCAGGTCTAGGATATTGGAGCCCCTGGTGGGACTATGGATTAGTTGATCCAGGGCGTTGGAATTTATGAATTCCAAGAACCGTTGCGCAAAGGTGTTGGGACATGAGTAGTTTCCCCAGTTAATGGCAGGGTAGTTAAAATCACCCAGTATTAGGGTGTTTGGCTCTATCTTAATATTTTCCAGTGTGTTTAAAAAGGTGTAGTGAGAATCTTAGGGTATGGTGGGGGATCTGTAGCAAGCTACAATTTGGATTGCAGTCTTACCTAGTGTTAGTTGCACTTGGAGAATTTCAGACACATTGTGTTGGCCAACTAGCCTGGTGGTGTGAATATCCTTGGTGAATATTGACACTCCTCCACCTTTAGTGTTTCGGTCCTGGTTTGGTGGCCGAAAAGTGTGGTAAGAGTTGTAGCCTGGTATTGCAGGGTGCACTCTGGAGCCTTGAATCAGGTCTCAGTTACTGCACAGATATCGATGTTCTCCATTTTTAGGAGTGCCTCGAGAGAGTGCATTTTGAGGTTTAGACTTCTAGCATTGAGTAGCATTACCTTCAGATTTTGCATGCTTGCACCTGTTACGGTGGTGGTTTTGTCCTTTGAAGTTTGCCTAAAAAAGGCACTATAGGGGTGGCAAGAGCCTTAGCCAGTAACCTGAATCCCAGGGGTGACAGGTGCAGACCATCTCTGGCATAGCATCGTGGTCTGTCAATCATGTCATCCCAGGCAGACAGATACTGGATCCCCTTTGAATGACACCAGAAGCTTAGCCAATTGTTGAAGTCAATCATTTTATCCTTATATTGTGGTATCATTCTGGGCGAAGGCAGGATGCTACTCAGGGCTAGGGTCATACTTGCCTGGGCCACATGATCCAAGAGCTCTTCCATGTCTCTTTTCATGTAGTCCAGGGAGGTACGTCTCAAGTCATTCACTCCAACATGAACAATGACAGAGTCATATTTGTACTTGTTGTGGAGTGACTTAAGTGCATGCGTTATGTGGTGGATCCTGGCACCCGACAGGCAGCTGACTGTAATTTTCTCCTTATTCAACCTGGTGAGAGGGACATCAGTGTGCCGGACTATAGAGTCACCTATGACTAAAGTGTTAGGTACATTGTCTTGCCTTAGGGGCTGTTGCTGGGTGGCACACTGGTGTTGTGAACTATGTGACACATTGGTTGTGATTGGTGTTTGTTTGCGTTTCAGCTTCAGAGGTCTTTGTTGCTTGGGCAGGTTACAGTTAAGGGCCTCTGCATATGTGGATTTAGTGTTGCTATATGTGGGTGTTGGTGGTGCGGGTTTAGAAGGGCTATGTGTTGCTTGAGGTGTAGTGTGGGTGTTAACCTTCTCCTCTTGACTGTTTAGCACAATCTTGGGTGGAGAGAGCTTTGCTTCCATTTTGGCTATGTAAGTGCATCTCTCACAGGTTGTAGTGTTGGGTAGTAGGAGGAGAGGGTTGTCTGTGTACATGAGGCAATTGCTGCATTGCCCCAGTATGCCCAGATTCACCGGGTAGACAGGAGAAATCACCGGAAGCTGACCCTTGGACATGCCTGGTTTGGGGCTTTTTTTTCTTTGTAAAGTATAGGAGCTGTTTCCTTAGCAAGGTACTTTGCAATTATAGGCTGTTTAGTGCCTACTATTAATTTCTCCTTGTTAACAAGGAGAGTTCAGTGTTTGTATGAGTTTAAGGCTACCTAGTGCTTTCCAGCAGGTATTAGAGAAAGTGCTAGTCACAGGGATGCTTAAAGGTAAGATTGAAAAGAATGCACTCTGCAGTGTGCACTAGAGAAGTTAGATGTGAAAGTAGGTAACTTGAGTTTTACCTGTTTAAAAAGTTAAGGTTTAGTGGAGAGTTACTATTTTTAAAACAGCAAGATGGATTGAAAGGGGTGGTCACTTTTGTATTTTGGTACTATGAAATACTGTAGGATGGCCAATACATTTAAATAATTGAAGGGGTGGGATTTCAAAAATGATGATTTTGTGATTACTCACATAAGCCAGTGAAAGTAGAGAGAAGTGAGATATATGGTCAGATTAACATAAGAGGCGGGCAACTAGAAAGACAGTGGTATTTAAGAAGACAACTTAAATGGGTGAGAGGGTGGGAAAAAATTCTTCCTGTCTCAGAACAGAGAGAGCTGTGGTCTCTTTTGAAGTTTTAATATGCTGTTAAAACAGAATGCAAGCAAAACACAAGGTAAAGAAAACAAACTACAGTATTCAAAATATAGAAAGGCAATACAGTAATACAAAAATAAAAGCAAACTAACCTTTCCTTCACAGCAAAGTGTAGCAGAGTCTGGATGAGCCTTTCTGGTAAAGCCTCCTCCAGGTATTTGAAGTCCATCTAGTCCACAGCTCTTCCAAAATCCCCTTGACTCCTACTTATTTTCTTCACCACATACCATCATGGCAGGTATATGACAGCATGACCTGTTCTGCAGGCTCTACCTTTCAGGAATTGTAATTCCTATATAGACTTTTCTCACTGAGGAAGTAATGTAAGAGTCCTCGGTATAACTTGTATTACAAATTACCCAGCAGTTGTGCTCAACCACCTACGTAAATTCTTTTTTTTCTACAAAAAGAAAAAAGTAACTGTGTACAAAGTGGTTCCTATGCTGTACCAACAGTCATGTGCTAGCTTACTGGTGTTTGAGACAAGTGGCCCCACTGAAGGCAGGAATAGGGATATGCATTCTATGTAGGACTCTGTTTGGTGCAAGTACAGCCAGAATATCTGATCAACTCTGTAACTGATATCGCACACACACACACACACACACACACACACACACACACACACACACACACACACACACACACACACACACACACAGACACACACACACACATATATATATATATATATATATATATATATATATATATATATATATATATATATCTGTTAACGAAGTAGAAAAAGTAGTAAAACAAGGTTCTCAGAAGTACTTGTTATAGTCATAAAATGGTTTCCATGATACCTGAGTAATTGTTTCTGTCAGTGAAACCCAACCCAATTCAAAAAGATTCCACTTTACTAGCTTTAAGGCAGAAAACGCATTTTTGGAAGCAAAATCTCGTACATTGCACTTTAAATCAAATAGATCAAAGTAAAATAGTTGTCAACAAATGTCTGTTGGCACACCTGTTACAGCTACCCATCTCTCAATGAATAGCTGCTTTGCAAAGATCAGTAAATATACCTGATGACAGCAGACGAGGCAGGGATCCTCATTTATTAATGCACTACTTGAGAATGTAATATCTAAGAAGTAGTATTTGATGTGCACTTTTCTTTTGTTGTTTTCTTTTCCTACAGGTTTTAGACATCAACATCGGACATGTGGTCTGAAAACAAAGCTTGGATTCCACAGTTGAACTACATTTATATACGTCATGACTCATATGCAGGTTAGGGAATACTATGTAAAATTCAAGGAGGCCATACAGTAATGGTGGGACTCATAATAAGCTATTTTAGGATCACTGAATAATACTAAATAAATGGATTTAAAATACAGACTAGGTGTGAATAAGTACAAACATCAACAGTCCTCTAGTTGACTGTTGGCCAGATGTATAAAGGACACTGACTATAACAGGACAAAACCAACATTTGATGGTATGTTAAATTTGAAAACTGTTTGTGTAAGATATCTATAGACATTTCAGCTGGGAAGACAGTATTGCTTTAAAAATGATGTAAAATATAACCTGAAACAAACTTTTTTAAGGCCATTATATTATTTTGGAGGCAACTTCAAACTCATTTGCCAAACATACCATTTTAGAGACATTACTCAGTATACACTGGCAGAGAGGCAAGAGTATGTAAATAGATAACATTCATGCAAACCTTTATACATATCAACACTGATGAGCGAAGTGCTTTGATGTTTTATCATGTGTGAAGCAGAATATATCACAGGAGTAAATATCTGACTTACGGATACAGGAAATTCCATAAATTGAAAAGTCTTGAAATGATGTATAAATAATTTAGTCATAGAGCATAAAAGAAAATATTTGCTATGTCTGTGTTGCAGGTGTGGTGAAAATGCAATGATTCCTATATACATCTTTTTATATCAGACTATCCTGACAGTAAAAATGGCAAGAAAGACTCAGCCATGCTAGAGCCTTCGCTGTGTAATACCTCCTGTAGTGGAGGCTCACAGGGTATATGCAAAAGACCCCTTAAGGATATGCCAGTGTTTCAACCATAATGACAAAAAGTTTTGTCTTTCATTGCTACACATACCTCATATTTGTATTCTTTAAATCAATGTTTATTTTCTGATAATGAGTTTATTCCTTCAGTGATGTACATTAGTTTTTTACTTCTTCATCAGATTACTTACCAAGTTTGCATCGCATCAAAAGATGGGACCTGCACTTAATCTGCATCCCAGAATTAAAATATGTGTGACTTTAATCCACCAGTAAGAAAGCTTTTGTGTATTTATGGTTATGCTAATTCACAGGAATGAGAACCTGGAACATTACTAGTAAAATCCACAGCTGTTTGATATCTATGCTCCAGTAGAGTAGCAGATTTATTTATTGATATTTTGTTGACCAAATTAGTGCCTATTTCAAGCAGACCTGAGGTAGCACTCCAGAACATGTAAGAATTGACCTTACATTATTAGTTATTTAATTCCTTGTTGACCAGTTTAGCCCTACTAGGCTAGTAGCTTTTTCTAAGGAGAGAGCCAGGTGGTATTTATACTAATATGAGAAATGTGTCCAGGGCATCTGAGAAATTGACTTATACTTTTCAGTAGGTACCATAGGATCCTTTACATCCTTCTAAACTCCCACCAACTCGGGCAGGTGAGGCCTCAGTTTAATGTCTCATCCAGAGGATGACATACTCACGAGGGCAACACACTCTTATGGTTAATGTCATTGTTAGCAATCCATCTAACTGGTGTGAGAATAGAACCCACAACTTTCTGCCCCAAAGGTGATTGTGCTACCTGTTTTACCACTGACACTATAATACATTAGAGATAGCTGTGTGCTCCTTCTCTAAACCATGGAGTCCATTCTGGTATCTGCAAAAGCCGAGGGACAGGGGGGTGTTGTGCTTCTCATTGTTTTACAAACAAGGTACATTTAATTGGAAAAAGTACTGCAGTAACCAAAATGGAACCTCAAACAAAGGAGGTAGAAGATAAAATTTGTGGAGATTAATGGAAGAAAATTCATGTTGAAGAAGGACTGTCATGTCCTCAAGCTGAACAGATGACATCTATCCTGAAAAGCCTCCCAAGTGCATTGCTGAGACTAGAAAACTGAAAACATTTACCTTCTATGAGATTACAGATGAACCAAGATTACTAAGTAACAAAAAAAGCCTCAGATGTTTCCCAAAGCTGTAACAATGCTAGGAGAAACAAATCCAGAAATGCGGGCTAGCTCAGATTTACTATCTGCCCCATTATATATTTTCTGAAATTTCAACTGATACAGAATAGTGGGTCCCCGTAAACCAAAATAACCTTTGGAACAAAGTTTCTGCTCCCTTTGGAATACTGATGCTTGATTCATATCCAAAATGAACTATATATGGCTTGTAAATGGAAAAGTTGACACTATTAGCACAAATATGTACAAATTATTGTAAGATAAAAGATTGTTCCTGGGCAAGTTTATGTTATATGATTTTCATTTAGACAGAATATAGATTTTTATAATAAATTTTCTCTTGAAAGAAATGAATAAAAGAACAGAAAAAAGCAAGGCATATGCTATGCTTTCTGACTTTGTACATTTTAAGGACAGATTGAGTATTTGAACAAGGCTAGGATGAAACCATGATTTTTTTTGCAAAGGATGGGAAAAAATGAAAAAAAGAAGAAAGAGAAGTCAAAAACAAGCTGGTCATTGCATTTTTAGTAGATGGTCCAAGTATATAAAACAAGTACAAAACTCAAGAAAAAACAGGAGTTCTAAATTCCAGAAGCTTATGTGTTGAACTCATAATTTCAGCCAAAGCTGATAATGAATAAACAATAGCTGAGGAAAGAAATGACATAAACAAGGGCTGAGTAGAAAAATGATTAGATGTTAAAATAGCCATTCAGACTACTAAATGGAATGTCAGAACCCTGTCAGGCAGCAATACTGAGATATCCTAGTAAAATACAAATCACTTTTGACCAAAGACTGACTGGTGAATTAACAATTTTGTCCTATGATTTATTTTCACTTCACCAGCCCTGTCCAATGCAGTGTCCTCAGTAGTGCTGCTGCTTCAGCAATCAGCTGGCCAGAGTCCGAAGTATTGTGCTCAATTATGTACTAGTGATACTTTGTATGCACTTTCTTAGAAACTTTGAAGGCTTACTAGCTGAAGTGCTAGTTTCTTTTACTTTGTTGGAATAAAAGTTATATTTTAACTAAGAGCCTCTATCTACCTCTCAAGCTACAGCTGATTCATATAGTGACCCTTGGACAACCACTGCTATTTATGGAGTTTACAAGGCAAAGGGGAAAACAACAGTAGGTTCCCAGGGTCTTTCTTCTGCATCAAAAATGCACACACTCACTCTATGGACAATTTATAGTCCATAATCTACCGACTGCATGTCTTTGGTATGTGGGGAAAAAACTATAGCAGCTAGAGAAAACACATGTGAAAATATTGAGGACATGCAGATTCCGCACAGAAAGTACCCAACCTAAGAACTAAACTAGGGAGCCTCTTGTTGTGAGACAGCAACTCAAGCAGTTGCACCATTGATTGGCCCCTTCAGCATCTACTCAGTAGTTATAATACAAAGAAACCACACTAAAAACGTGGTAATGGATGTAAAAAAAAAACACCTTTAATGTTAAAAACAATAATAACACACAAGTATTAAGTACTTTCATCCCCACAAGCTGGGACTTCATCAGAATACAATTAAATCCAGCATCATCTCATTAAATAACCCTCCTAAACTCACAACAGGCTAATTGAGGAACAAAAAACACGCCCATTAAAAAGGTAGTCTTGCATGAAACATGAATATAAAAAATATTTAGTAAAAACCAACAAATGTAGACTGTTCATAAGTATATATAAATATATATAAAATACCATTTAAATTAAAAAGCAAGAATGTTAAAATATGAAAATATTAAATATAATAACCACATATATATATATATATATATATATATATATATATAGGTCTACCTGACATGGTCGACAGTTCATATAATCGACACTCATTTGGTCGACAGTTCATTTGGTCGACAAGCAGAGTAGCCCCCTTCCCCAATGTTGTGCAACCCTGGAGTTGATATCAATAGTTAGGGGGGGGTGTGGGGGACACAGCCCCCCACATTGGGAGGTGTGCAGGGCAAGGCCCCCCACCTAAAATGCTTGTCAATCAAATGAACTGTCGACCAAATAAACTGTCGACCATATGAACTGTCGACCATGTCAGGTAGACCATATATATATATATATATATATATATATATATATATATATACACACACACACACCCTTCTATAATTTTTCAGCCTTTTCTTGCAGTATAGGGGAAATAAAAACTACCTCATATAAACCTGGTGGAAACATGGTGGCCAGCCTCAGTTGCCACTGCATTTCCTTCTTCATCAGGATATTTTTCCAATTACCCCCTCTCTGGTCACCTTTAATATTTTCCAAAAATAAATTTGCTAAACCCTTTACACACCAGGGAATGCTTATATAGGGCATTGCTCTCCTTTTTATAATTAATCTCATAAATATGTTCATATATCCTAGTTCTCAATGCCCATTCTGTCTTTCCCACATATTAACAATCACAATTTCCACACTGGCCAAATAGACCACCCTTTTGGTACCACAATTCCCAGTTTGGAATTTAATTTCAGTCCTCATTATATTACCAAGTGTTATTTGTACCTGTTTGTTGATGTACACACACTGCTTACAACATCCACAAGGTTTAGTCCCCCTCCCTGCATTCTCATTGCTCTTGGTTTTAGACTTTAAAAGCTGTTTAAAATTGGCACCCATTTTATTAATAAAAAGACGGTTCATTACCCAACACATTGTAAATTTCTGAATTCACCCTAAAAATGTTCCAGTTCTTTCTAATCGTTTTTTTATATCACCTGAGAGGTAGTTGTATTGTAATAAATAAGCTTTCTCAAACTTCTGGGTATTTTTAATAGCTACAATAGTATCTGTATTTAAGCCTACACCTAAGAGAAGCTTGTATTTATCTCCCCACTTCTTACACACTTCCTCTAGAATCTGATCCACCATTCCCTTGGGGTACCTCCTTAGGTAAAACATATTTCCCACCTTGTTCAATTCACTCATAACATCTTCAAAATGTGATGTCATTCTAGCTACATGGATGGCCTGGCCTTTTACCATGCTCATTTTCTGTGCTATGGGATGGTTACTTGAAAAATGTAAGTAAGATTTGCAAACAGTCTCTTTGCGATATATGTTAGACTTAAATCCCTCTTCAAAGTGGGATATAGTGGTATCCAAATAATTAATCCTAGAATCATCAAATGTGTAAGGGAATTTCAAATAATGGGTAGTACTATTCGAATACTGTTAAATTTTTGGAATCTCATCACTAGGACCTTTCCATAGGAAAAACTGGTCATCCAGGAATCTCGTGTATAATTGTACATTCTTCTAATGGGGCAGGTGAACAAAAATCTGTTTTCCCATCCCAGAAGAACAATATTGGCATACACGGGGGCACAAGCTGCCCTTATAGCTACACCCTTAACCTGTTGGAAATATTCACCTTCAAAATATATGAAATTGTTCTCCAAAATTTCAGACATGATTTCACAAATAAGGGTAATCTGGTCATGAGAAAGAGTAGAACACAAAAGCAAAGTTTTCTCAAACAATTGTAGTCCTTCCTCCTTGAGAATCACAGAGAAAAGATCCTTAATATCAACAATTAAAAATGATAGATCTTTATTCCATAGGTCCCTTTGTAGTTAACCAAGGAAGCCCCAAGAATCCCTAACCAAATGCAGGGTGTTTTCTACCAATGGTTTTACCACAAGTCAACCAAGACAGCCAGGGGGTGAGTTTTGGACCCACTAGCTGCCACAATGGGCCTGAAAGGGGATTCCTCTATGTTTTTATGAATCTTGGGAATTCCAAACCTGGATGGAATGATAGGATGTTTATTGTATAAAAATTTGTATATCTCTACACTTACTCTTTGGTTTAACACATATTCCTCAAGATAAGAATCAATTCTAGAATAAGCTATATTTATCTCATTTTTGGAAACTGGTTTATAAGTCCTTTCATCAAATAAAATTGCCTGCATTAGGTTGGAATAATCCACAGAATTAAATATCACTATACCACCCCTCCCCCTTGTCTGGTGTCATGATATGTATACTGGCATCCCGACTTAATTCTTGCAATAACACGGCCTTATCCTTTGAAAGGTTTTGATCCATCTTACTGTTCAAATGATGGATACTATAAATGTCCTCCATCACATCCTTTTCATATACACACAATAGAGGGTGGAGTGGGGGATTAAAAATCCATTTCCTTTTAGGTACTTGGTAACAATAATCTGATCCTTGGGGTACTGGTTCACCTTGACCAGAAAACATAATTCCGAAACTGAGTTTCCTCAAATTCTACTAAGTTGTCCACTATGTCAACCCTTCTCTTGGGTATAAATTTGAAACAATTGGAAAATAGTCTAAAATAATTTTCCATTATGATTCTGTCTGTATAATTATAAATGGTAAATCCATTGAATAAGTTCACTATCTCCCTCTGTAGTTGCCCCTGCCTCTGTGAGAATTCCTGCTTTGGTTCTGAAAAGAGCAGTTGGCTTGATACTGCTCCTTCTCTAAATATCTGCTTGCCAGCCTCTTCAAGCACCTTGGTATTTGAAAATCCTGCTCTAAATCCTCCTGGTGCATGGGTTACTGACTCTAAAGGCCTTAACATGGTATGTGACATTAGTAGAACCTGCTGGAGGGAGAGATGTGTCTCCCAGAGGTTACCACACCTTTGGAACAGACTCCCGCTTCATGTCAAGCAGAGCACCTCACTGGCCCTCTTCAAATGAAATCTGGATGACTGGATGGGTAATGTAAATTCACCCCAGGGGTTACACCTATGTCCCTCTTAGACAGGAGTGATAGGTGCGGATCATGAAAATAAGGGTAAAACTTGGCTAGGCTTGTAAGGACCCTAGGGTCATTAGCCTAGTAACCTCCTATGATCCTAAGATATGGCAGTCACTAAGAGATAAATCTATCCCTCCAGCATGACCTATTAAAGTCACAGGCCAAATTTAATTCCCTGGAATGGGTAGACCTAGACACATTTGATTTATGGGTATGTAGCAAGTTCATTAGGTTTGGGTCTTAGATTAATCTGTAGGCCAGGCATAAGTCTCCCCTAAGAAGTCTATATGGTACAAAGTATAGTGACAAGGACTTTAGTTGGTCTTTGTAAGGCACATGATGTAGCCACCTGATCTTCTTTATTAGAAACCTCTGAGGTCTCTCTAATTGCGGTTGGTGCTTAGTAGAGTACATGCCAAATGGGGCATTATATTAAATTATGGGCTGGATAAGTGCTAAGTATAGGGGGGTTATAACTTCTTTTGCTCTCAAGACAATGTCTTTAATAAACAAGTGTGCTATGTGGAAGGCTTTTCTTACTATGGTAGACATGTGGTGGTTGAAGTTAAGGTTGTGATCAACCTGCTATCCCAGGTCCATTACCACTTCTTGGGTACTTAGGGTATTGTTATTGATTTGATAGTGTGAAGGGTCATTGTTTGTGCTGAAGGGAATGATGAAGCATAGCTTTGCATTCAATTTGAGATCATTACTAATACAACAGTTGCTGGTCTGTGTGATACCATCTTGGACTATACTGACATCATTTGGGGATTCAATGATTGCACCTAGTTTGCAGTCATCTGTTAACTTGGTCAGCCGCAATCCCTTAGTCTTGACCTAAACTTCTGAGAAGTATATACCAAACAGTAGGGGGCCCAGCACAGACCCCTGTGGCATACCACTGGTAACAGTTCTGCTGGTTGATGTGGAGTCAACCACTTTGATAGTGTGTGCCCGGTCTGTGAGCCAGTTGGCAACCCATCTTACAACAAAGGGGTTTACATTCAGTTTGCTAAGTTTATCGGTAATACCTGAATGTAAGATTGTGTCGAAAGTCTTTGCCAAGTTGGGGTATGCTGTGTACACAGATTTGCCCTCATCGATGGCCTTGGTCACACTTTCAAGAAATCCACCAGATTTAACAGACGGGATCTGCCCTTCATAAAGCAGAATTGGGTAGAATCTGGGGTTTAGAGGTCACCTATGTTTTTATTTATGCGGTCCATAATGATATGTTCCATGGCCTTACAGATGAAATTGCTCAGGCTTATGGCTCTGTAAATCTCCAGGTCTGTTGCTAGGTCACCTTTGTGGAGGGGAATAACTGCAGCTTTTCTCCATTCTGCAGGAAAAAAGCCTGCGGTTAGGCTATGATTGAAAAGGGTAGTTAGTGGTGATGCTAGTTCATGTTTTAGCCTGCTTAGAAGACAGCCTGGGATGTCATCTGGTCCCATAGAGGTTGTGTATTTTGTTTCGGACAGGGCTTTGAGGACCTGTTCTTTAGATATGTAGGGCGGAGGGGGGAGTTTGGGGTAGGGTTTGTTGTAAGGTAGGAGGGAATAATGGAGTGAAATTTTCACCAAACCCATCCACTAACAGGTTTGTTATCTCTGTGGGGGGTCAGTGTGTGTGATACCATTGGACACTAGTTCCGCACATGCTTGGGTCCTACCCTTTAGGTTACATACGTACCTGTGAAAGGTCTTATAGTGCTTTCTTGGAGAGCAAGTTTTTGTGTTTATTGTAGAGTTTGTTGATGCTGAATGTCCACCATGCCAGCTTGTTTTTACTTGGAGCTCTGGCTTTGATTCTTTCTGGTACAGCTGAGATTATACACTTATGCAAGTGATTGTACAGGGCTTTAGTGTAACCTTTGGCATAAATGCCACTTACAGCTTGGGGTGGGGCTTGGAATGCATTTATACCTTCACCTAGGAAAGTATAGTTTTCCTTGGTGAAGTTTTTAGTCTGATTTCACCCTTTGTGAGTTCTGGTGTGTCAATTCGAAGGTGACTGATTTGTGGTTAGTTTTAACTCATGAGGGTCCAACAGTTGCAGCAGTGCACCTTTATGACATGTTGGTGAGGACCAGATCAAGAATGTTTGTTCCTCTTGTCGGGGTATGGACAATTGTTTCCAGGACATTTGAATTCACAAAGTCAAGGAGTTTTTGTGCTAGCGAGTTTGGGCTAGCGTATGTTTCACAGTTGATGGTGCGGGTGAGGCTGCCACCCCAGCTAGCTGGAATTTTGTAAATAATTCTATGTCATTTGTGAATATTAATATGATCCATATGCTTACAGGCAAGCTGGAGTGGGTGGAGAAGAGTCTCAGGAGTGATTTGTAACAGACGAGTACCAGTAAGAGTGAAAGGGAAGGTCTACAAGAGGGTAGTGACACCAGCTATGTTATATGGGTTGGAGACAGTGGCATTGACAAAAAGGCAGGAGTTAGAGTTGGATGTGGCAGAGTTGAAGATGTTTAGATTTGCACTGGGTGTGACAAGGGTGGACAGGATTAGGAATAAGTATATTAGAGGGTCAGCCCAGGTTGGAAGGTTTGGAGACAAAGCCAGAGAGGCAAGAGTATGTTGGTTTGGACATGTGCTGAGGAGGGATGCTGAGTATATTGGGAAAAAGATGCCAAGGATGAAGCTACCAGGTAACAGGAAAAGAAGAAGGCCTAAGATAAGGTTTATAGATGTGGTGAGAGAGGACATGCAGGCGGTTGGTGTGACAGAACAAGATGCAGAGGACAGGAAGAAATGGAAACAGATGATCCGCTGTGGCGACCCCAATAGGAACAGCCGAAAGAAGATGATGATTTATTTTATTGTAAGTTTCAATGTTTTACTTCATTAATGATTGCTAACTGAATATGATATTTTATTGGCTGGCTGTGTCATGTGCTACTATGCAATGAAAGGTATACAATGTATTGCACTTTTAAATGAATTGTAATGATAACTGAGGAAGGGTGTTTCGCAAAAGCTTTTATCTTGTATAATAAATTAAGCATAATCTTGGGCATATTTTCTCCTGGCCCAAAGAAGATAGAAAAATAAAAATATTAATACTGGCATTAAGTGCTCTAAAAAGGGCGCTATGTACAATTTAGACACCTTCGATGAAGAAATTAGACCTTCCACCAATCAGAAAGGTCAAAATCATATTTCAACCAATGAGGAGATGGGATATGTCCAAGGAACACCTGTAATGCTGGCTACCCCTTTAACTACTCATAGGCCAGATCGAGAAGCACTACAAAATGGTTTATCCAACCATTGTCAAGCAAACCAGACGCACACGTCAGCATCAGCATCATCATCAGTACCTGGGGAGGGCATAAGTTGTGTCCAGAATGGTGAGGTTTTTTTGAATGTACTGAAGTCAGTTACAGTCCGTCTTCCAGAGAAAATAGAGGTATGGGGGCATTCACATTCGAGAGGGAGATCTCAACAGAGGAACAAACAGAACTCCAATTGAAAGAAGAGGAAGAACAGCAGTCCAGTTCCATTGAACAAACAGGGACGATGTTGAGCTTACGAAGTAAGCAACAGGACACTATAATTAACTTGTCTAAGTGTAAGTTAACAAAGTCTTGCATAGAATTGTTAAGGAAGGTCTGCAATTTGTTCCTACAGCCATAGGTAATATAGTAGAAGCACTAATGGATTTAAGAATGTTTTGTAGGAATGAAAGTTTAAAATTGATTTTTAAAGATTCAGCAACTGATAGTGTGAAGAAATTTAAAAAGTCTAGTACGTTCATACCCATCAATTGTCCTGTGATAAATGCCTTTTTAAATGTGTGTGAGCATGAGTTGAAACAATTATATAGTAGAGGAATTTTAAAAAAGAATATGTATAATTTAACATCTAAAGAGTATAAAGCACTTAAAGAATTGCATGCAAACAATGAAGTTGTATTAAACTAAGCTGATAAGGGAGGTGCAATAGTCTTTATTTAATAGACAATATTATGTTGAATTAATGTTAGGATTTCTGTCTGACGTTAATACATTTAGGAAAGTGAGTTTTATGGATGTTAAAAACTTGGTAGCTAATGTAAACATGTGTATTTATGATGTACAGTTGCAAGAAGACATTACTCTAGATTTGTTTAATTATCTTACAATACTTTGTCCACGAATGCCAGTAATATATGGCATTCCAAAATTATATAAGTATATATCCCAACCCCCTATGAGACGTATAGTATCAGGAAGGGGATGGGTAACAGAGCCACTTTCTATGTATATACAGGTTCATAGGTTCATAGGCTGGTACTAGGCTATCAGCCCAAGGGCCTATACAAGCCTAGCCATAACAATTCCCTGGCTATTTCTTCCCACACTATTTACTTCCCTGGACCCCTGTCTAGCAGGGTGACTGACATGATCCCCAGGGTGAATTTCCTTTCTCCCATCCAATCATCAAGGAACCTTTTGAAGAGAGCCAAAGAGGTGCTCTGCTTGACATGTGTGGGCAGTCTATTCCAGAGTATGGGGAGTCTCTGGGTCAGGAACCTATCCCTCCAGCATGTTTTGTTTATTGTGATGACAAGGTTTAGATCCCTGGAGCATGTGGCTCTGAAGGATTGGGATTTCTTTAAGTGTAGGGCATTTTAAGTAAGAACTTGCCACTTTGCAAGAGTTATATAAAAGATACAGGTGACTTTCTGTCTAAATTATATCAGTGGTATAAAAGTAAGAATGAAATAAGTGATATTTTAATGGTTACACTTGATATAAGCTCTCTATTTACTGTAATTCTGAATGAATATGATATTAACTCAATATGTAAATTTTTATGTAAAAATACAGATATGACAGGAAGAGCAATAGAAAACATATGTAGTATGATAGAGATAGTACTAACTAAAAATGCCTTCCTTTTTGAATGTCAACCCTATTTGCAGATATCTGGTGTGGCCATGGGTATGCCCATGGCCAACACATATGCTAATATCACATTAAATGAATGGGAAAATGAATTTGTGTACAGTGATAAGAATGAGTATAGAGATAGCGTCTTGTTTTATCAGTTTTGTAGACAATTGTTTTTTAATTTGGAAAGGTAATGAAGAGGCTTTGAGAAAGTTTGTTGAGTATATAAATATTACCACGTCCTTCTTAAAGTTTACAATGAATTACTCTAGAGAAAAATTATCCTATCTTGAAGTACAACTGATTAATGACTCTGGAATAATAAAAACATGTGTGCATAATAAGGAAATTCAAGTGAGCATATATACACATGACTGTGGCTGACCAAGTTCGCAGATGACTGCAAACTGGGTGCCATAATCGACTCTCCAGCCGACACAAGCATCCTCCAAAAGGGCCTCATAGAAACAGACAACTGGTGCCAGAGCCATGGCCTCAAGCTAAATGTCAAAGAGTGTATAGTCATCCCCTTTGGCAAAAACAAAGTGCCCACAAATTACCACATAGGTGGTAATATATTAAGTACAGAAGAAGTAATTAGGGACCTGGGGACCCAAGTTGATAGCAATCTCTCATTTGACAACCACGTGGCCAAAGTGGTTAGAAAAACATTTTATATAGCCCACCTAATCATGAAGGGATTCACATCTAGACCAGGGTAGGTCATCGTGCCTCTTTACTCATCCCTCATCAGGCCCATAATTGAGTACAATGCCCCTTTTGGGATGTACCTTACCAGACACCTGCATCAACTGGAAAGACCCCAAAAGTACCTCACCAAGAGGATCAAAGGGCTCAAACAGATGCCATATGCTGCCGGTTAAAGAAACTCCAGCTCTACTCAGTGGCATACCGCCTGCTCAGAGGCGATCTGTGCCTGACGTATAAAGCCATGTCCAACCCGGAATTAATGGACATGCTGCACCTCAGAAAATCCAAATCCCATCGAGCTACGTGCTCGAGGGACTTGAACCTCAGCACTGAAATAAATAGGACATGCTGGAGGGACAGATTCATAACCCAGAAGCTCCCTTCACTCTGGAATAAAATCCCAGTCCAGGTTAGGCAGAGTCCCTCATTGACTCTCTTCAAGAGGAATCTTCATGAGTGGATGGGAGATCGTAGGTTTACCCCGGGTATCACTTCTGTGTCACTGTTAGACAGAGGCACAGTATACTAACCTCGAAAAAGGGCATAGCAAAATTAATTTAAAATGGGTGGCGAAAGCCAAACACACTCTGGCTAGGCTTATAAATGCCCTAGGGCAGATAGCCTAGTATGAACCTATGAACCTATGAACATGCTAGTAGCATGTATGCTAAGCACATTTTTCGTGGGATAGTAAAGGCTCAATTTTTACAAATAAGTAGATTAAACACAGAAAATGATAAATGTGCAGAACAAATGAGACAGCTGATGGATGATTTTATGAAGAGGGTATAAAAAGGAAATGGTATCTGGAATAATGATGGAAATTGTTAATAACAGAATGATAGTTGCTCCTCCATACTTTAGTGATATAGTGACAGAAAGCTCACCTGTAAGGTACACCACAAATATACACCCTAAAGTACATTATATAACAACATTTAATAGAATGATTGTGGACACAGAGAATATCATTAGAAGAAACTGGTAGATACTAACTTCTATGCCAGAATTATTAAATATTTTGAGAGACAAGTAATATTTTACTTATAGGAATAGTATGAATTTAAGAAGGCAACTATGTTATAAAGACTTTAAGGTTAATATTGCAGCAACTCCTAGTGATAGATATGGCACTGTACCTTGTTACAATTGTAGCTGTTGCAGTAGTATTTGTAACTTGTTAGCATTTGAACACCTAGTAACTAAATGCAAGTTTAATATAAGACATCAAGCAATGTGTAATACACCTTTAGTGGTATACCTGGATACATGTGTGAGATGCACATGTTTCTATGTAGGAAAGTGCTCAAGACGACTGAAAGATCGAATAATAGAGCACAAGTCAGATATAAGGAGAAATGTACTAACAAATGCTCTGGCTAGACATATAAATGAATATGGGAATACATATGCTTCTAAATTCAAGGTACTGGAAGTTATTTAAAGGAATATAAGAGGAGGGGACATTATTAATAAACTAGACATTGCTGAGTATGGGTGGATTACTAGATTAGATGCTGGCAAGTTTCCTCGTTTAAACAATATGATAACTATAAAGCCATATTTAGTGGAGAAGCAAATGCAATATAAATGACATCGGAGTATGTCTTTTTTAAAATGTTTGCATATTTCGTTAATTGTAAGTAATGCAATGTTTTACTTGATTAATGATTGCTAATTGAATTTGATATTTTATTGGCTGGTTGTGTCATGTGCTACTATGCAATGAAGGGTATAAAATATATTGCATTTTTAAATTAATTGTAATGATAACTGAGGAAGGGTGTTTCCCAAAAGCTTTTATCTTGTATAATAAATTAAGGGTTTCTACAACTGCGGACTTATTATTCTATGAATTTAGTAACATTGTTCTTGGTGGTTTACTGCAATACATGTAACCCCATACAAACTGCAGGAGTCACTACTGGGCACATTGCTGGAGCTGGGAAGAGCACTTCTGGCTGACATCAACGATTGAAACAATATTAATTTCATGAACTTTAATCGTATTTTGACATAGGAACGCAGTCCATTCCCATCATGGTATTAGAAACCCAAAAGACTTGGAGAAATTAAAAATGGCAAACTCAGTAGCATTAATATTTGACCTCTGTCTAGTGTAGTTAAATAAACATTAACTGTTGTTTTTATGATATTAATTTATATAGATATAATTTTCACATTTTTCTAAATATCTCAACAACCAAGTAACACAGAACTCCTTAGCCTCATATGAAAGCTCCCAGTTAGATGAATAAAATGTTGCTGACAGTATGTGAGTAACTTGAGTGGTTGCTGAGATATTGTATAGTTGTTTACAAAATATTACAAATGTAATAGTTACTGTGTTTACTGTGACATATAAAATTCACTTTAAGACCTAAAACCTAAAGAATACTACCACTATAAAAATAGTTTGTGCTGAAGAGTTTGCCTTTTATACCTCTTTCACAACCCTTATGGTTCCAGAGATATAAACATTTGTTTAAAATGTGAGGACATAATTTCATTCTGTCAAAAGGCTTAGGTTCAACCCATTGGAAGTTACAGTGCAAACTTCCTGAGCTCGATTGGAGTGAATGAGTTAATATACTTGGCTATGGTTACACCTTAACTCTCAGAAAACCACCTTGGTAAAAGACATCTCATCTACTTTTTGTAGATGATTTAAAATTTTATAGCTCATCAGATGAGGATCTGAAACCTACAAATGTTTAAAACATTCTCAGATGATGTAAGAATGACATTTTATCTCGATAAACATACAAAAGCAATCTTTACGAAAGGAAAGCTGCAGTAACAAGAAAATATTAACCTTGAACAGGAATGTGATAAAAAGGACCTTGAACAGGAGGGATTATATAACTACAGTATTTGGTGATAGATGAAGTGTTTGCACTAAAACATGAACAAATGAAGATAAAGTTTAGCAAGGAATATTTCAGAAGATTAAAGCTAATACAACTCCGCCAAGGACGGTTCCAAGCCCGTCTGAAAAAGGAGGAGGGTTGGGCTTAGGGTTAGCAACCCCATCCCGTAAAAAACAAATTGCTACAAAAACACCAACTACAGGAAACACAGACAATCTTGTCTTGGAAGAGGAGAGTTCTTCAAATGGAAGATTTATGAAGTTTTGTGGCGAAAGCCGAAAGGATGCCACAAAGCAGAGTACCCTTCTCTCTACCAGGAAAATAAACATTGGCACATGTATGAGCTAAGCAAGGCAGCCCAAGTAGCAGCAGAAATGAGAAATAACAACTTGAGTTTGTTGGGAATCAGCGAGACAAGGTGGCCAGGGGCTGGTCAGTGTCGATTATCTACAGGAGAGTTGTTGCTTTATTCTGGACATGAGGACAGTGAAGCACTTCACTCCCAAGGGGTTGGTCTTATGTTGGCTAAACAGGCCCAGAGAGCCCTGATTGGATGGGAAGCACATGGCCCCAGGATCATCACAGCTTCATTCCGTACAAAGAAGAAGAAAATTGTAATGAATGTGGTCCAGTGCTACGCACCAACTAATGACAGTGAAGAGGAAGATAAAGATCAGTTTTATGAAAGACTGCAGCAGATCCTCGAGAGCTACCCAGACAAAGACCTTACTATCCTTATGGGTGATATAAATGCCAAGGTCGGATCCAGTAACATAGGATATGAGCAAATCATGGGTACACATGCTCTGGGAACAATCAATGAGAATGGTGAAAGGTTTGTTGATCTATGTGCTCTCAACAATTTGGTCATTGGAGGCAGCATTTTTCCCCACAAACAGATACACAAAAATACATGGGTCTCCCCTGACTATACAACAGAAAACCAGATAGATCACATATGCATCTGTAGAAAGTTTAGAAGAACGTTACAAGATGTCAGAGTGAAAAGAGGGGCAGATGTAGCATCTGACCATCACTTGCTGGTGGCTAGACTGAAGCTAAAGCAAAAAGAACCCAGGTTCAAGAGTCATCTATGAGAATCAAATACAATGTTCATCTATTGAAAGATTCTCAGACAAAAGAACAGTTCAACATTGCACTGAAGAACAAATTTGAAGTGCTACAAGAACTGGTTGAGGAGGGTGAAGTAAACAGCTTATGGCAGAATGTGAAAAAGGCTGTAGACTTAGCTTGTCAAGAGACACTGGGACCTAAAAAGTATCATCAGAAAGAGTGGATCACTGCAGAAACACTGGTAAAGATAGAAGACAGAAAGAGGAAGAAGGCAAAAGTAAATAACAGTAAAACCAGAGCTTCAAAGAGCAAGGCCCAAGAAGAATATGCAGATGCCCACAGAGAGGTCAAAAGATGCATTAAAATAGACAAGAACAATTATGTGGAACAGTTGACAGTTGAGGCAGAACTGGCAGCTTACAGTGGTAACACAAAAATGTTGTATGATATCACCAAGCGACTTTCAGGAAAGTATAGTAAGCCAGAGAGACCTGTTAAAGATAAGCAAGGGAAAACCATCAATAGTATAGAACATCAACTGAAAAGGTGAGTGGAACACTTTGAAGAACTTCTAAACAGACCGTCACCTCTAAACCCTCCAATTATTGAGCCAGCCAATGAAGATCTATCAATCAATTGTAAAAAGCCAAGCAAGGAGGAGATCAGGAAAGCCATTATCCAAATGAAAAATGGGAAAGCGGCAGGACCAGATAACATCTCGGCAGAGGCCCTTAAAGCAGACCTGAATACATCAGTGGAGATGTTGTATCCACTCTTTGAAAGAATCTGGGCAGAGGAAACTGTTCCTTCAGAATGGAAAGAGAGCCATCTAATTAAGCTTCCCAAGAAAGGGGACCTTAGCAAATGCGACAACTACAGAGGCATCAATCTTCTATCAGTTCCAGGAAAAGTTTTCAACCGTATCCTTTTGGAAAGGATAAAGGACATCACTGACAAAAAGCTGAGAGAAGAGCAGGCAGGCTTCCGCAAAAATAGATCGTGTATAGATCAAATTGCAACGCTCAGAATAATTGTGGAACAGTCAGGTGAATGGAACTCACCATTGTATATCAACTTTGTTGACTTTGAAAAGGCGTTTGATAGCGTGGACAGAGAGACACTGTGGAGCCTTCTGAAGCACTATGGTATACCAATGAAAATAGTAAATTTGATAAAGAACTCATACAATGGTCTATCATACAGGGTTATACATGGAGGGCAGCTCTCTGAAAGCTTTCAAGTAAAAACTGGGGTCAGGCAAGGATGCTTACTGTCACCATTCCTCTTCCTGTTAGTTATCGATTGGATTATGAAGAAATCTACTGCAGGACAGAAAAATGGGATCCAATGGACCCTATGGAGTCAGCTGGAAGATCTGGACTATGCTGATGATCTCGCCCTCATCTCTCACAGCCAGCAGCAAATGCAAAATAAGACAAATTTGGTGAGAGTTACAGCACTAGAGGTGGGTCTTAACATTAACAATCTGAAGACAAAGATCCTTAAATTAAACTCCATAAATACTAACCCTATCACTCTGCAAGGGAAGCCACTGGAGGAAGTGCAGTCCTTTACCTACCTTGGCAGCATAATTGACAAGCAGGGCGGATCAGAAGCTGATGTCAGGGCAAGGATAGGAAAAGCAAGAGCAGCCTTCATACAGTTAAATAGGGTCTGGAAAACAAGAGAACTATCCCTGATCAACAAGATAAGGCTGTTTAACTCTAACGTGAAGTCAGTACTGCTGTATGGGGCAGAGACCTGGGGGTTAAACAAGACCACCACTAAAAAACTTCAGACATTTACAAATAGCTGTCTCAGGAAGATTCTACGGATTCGATGGCCAGACACTATTAGCAACGCCACCCTTTTGGAAAGGACCAACCAACTTTCGATTAGGGAAGAAGTTAAGAGGAGGAGGTGGAGATGGATTGGGCATACTCTTCGCAAACCAGCAAACAATATTACAAGACAGGCGTTGCGCTGGAATCCTCAGGGGAAGAGAGGAAGAGGTCGCCCACGAAACACCTGGAGGCGAGACTTTGAGGCAGATGCTAAGTTTAGAGGCTACACATGGAACCAAATAGAACAGTTGGCCCAGGACAAGATTCGGTGGAGAGCTGTAGTTGGTAGCCCATACCCTGTCAAGGGTGACGGGCATAAGTAAGTAAGTAAAGCTAATACTGAAAACTGCACTGATATCTTAGAATAAAGTCCAAGCTATAAATTAGTTTGATCTCCTGTTCTGACTAGCAGCTTTGGTATGATTAACTGGCCCCAATCAACACTGAATCAGTCAGACAACAAAACAAGAAAAATAATGCTTATCAAATTATATATAAAAAACTACATACCAGGATTATATATACCTCGCTCTGAAGGAAATATGGGCCTCTTCAAAACTCATTTTGTGTATAGGCATGCATAGAACTGCATAGGTATTTGTTGCTCTCATCAGATCCAAACATAGTGAAAGTCCTAAAACAAAAAAAAGTAAGTCTAAGATGATAGCTTAGCAGAAGCATATCAGAAAGGAGTAGAAATGGAAACAATTCAGAAGTAGAAGGAAATCATGCATCAACGGAAAGTGCTAAAGACAAAATAAAAGATTAAAAATAAAAGGACAGGAACAAAAGGAAAAAAAGTTAGAAAACTGAAAAGCCCAATAAATATAGCACCAGGAATGGAGAACTCCTAGAAGAACCATGCTGACTAAGATATGACACATGAATGGTTAAAGAGAGGTGAATTTAAACCAAAAGATGAAAGGCTAATAATGCAACGCAAGATGGTGGACTATGCACATGCTGGTTTACAGTGTCTCCACCGACCCTGGAAATTACCGTCCCATTAGCTTGACAAGCCTTATCTGCAAAGCCATGGAGAGGATCATAATGGATCTCATAAATAAAGACATAGGGAATTTGCAGACTTTGGATCCAACCCAGTTTGGCTTTGTCAAAGGCAGATCATGCCTTTTAAACTTGGTTGACTTTTTCGAAACAGTCACCAAGGCCATTGATGAAGGAAAGGCAGTCCATACAGCCTACCTAGACCTGGCGAAGGCTTTCGATACAATACCTCACTCGGGTATCATTGAAAAACTCATCAATTTAAATGTAAACCCATACATTACAAGATGGGTTGCAAACTGGCTGAGTGACAGAACCCACAGGGTCAGAGTTGCTGGCGCCATGTCAGACTCAAAGCCTGTCACAAGTGGTGTCCCACAGGCTCAGTCCTGGGCCCACTCTTGTTTGGCATCTACTTTCCTGAAGTACAAGCAAACACAGGAGGGTTATGGCTGACAAAGTTTGCAGATGACTGCAAACTGGGCCCGTGGTTGAAAACACATCCGACACAGATATCCTTCAGAAGGGTCTCACAGAAGCGGATAACTGGTGCCAGAGCCATGGCCTAAAGTTAAATGCCAAGAAATGCATAGTCATACCTTCGGGAAAAATAAGGTTACCCCTAGCTACCACATAGGTGGCAATCCCTGAACACAGAAGAAGTTATTAGGGACCTGGGAACCCAGGTTGACAGTAGCCTTTCATTCGACACTCATATTGCTAAAGTAGTTAGGAAGACCTTCTACATTGCCCACCTTATCATGAAGGGATTCACATCTAGATCAAGAGAAGTCATAGTCTCCTATACTCATCACTCATCAGACCAATGATCGAGTACAATGCCCCATTCGGAATGTATCTGACCCGACACTTGCAGCAGCTGGAGAGGCCACAAAAGTTCCTCACCAAAAGGATAAAGGGTCTCAAAAATCTGTCTTATGCTGCCCGACTGAAAGAACTCCAGTTATATTCAGTTGCTTACCGCTTGCTCAGAGGTGACCTATGCCTGACATACAAGGCCATGTCAAACCCAGATTTGATGAACATGCTTCATCTCAAAAATCTAGATCCCTCAGAGCCACAAGGGCAAGGGGGAGATTTAAACCTCGACATGGTTATTAATAGGACATGCTGGAGGGATAGATTCATCACCCAAAGACTCCCTATGCTGTGGAACAAAATCCCGGTTTATGTGAGACAGAGCACCTCGCTAGCCTTGTTCAAGAGGAATCTTGACCAATGGATGGGAGATCGCAGATACACCCCAGGGGTTACCTCAGTGTCACTGCTCAACAGAGGCACAGCAAAATAATGGGCATAGTTTCTCCAAACTAAAGAGGTGGCGTAAGCCACAAAACTATGGGCTAGGCTTATAAATGCCCTCAGGCAGATAGCCTAGTATGAACCTATGAACCTATGAACCTAAGTGTGAAAATGCAGGCTCAGCAAAATATAACTGGAAGCAATTGCACATCTTCATGCTGGTTGCTATACACTGAAAGGCACAATAATTTGGAAGGACTGCTGTACTGGGGATTGTACAAACACAGCAATATATAGGTAGTGCAGAAGCACTGGAAACATAAACCACAAATCATTGGTGACAGTGATGAGGTTTGGATCACATGATATCACCCAATATTAAACAGTTATAAAAGTAAGATTGCCAGACATAGTAGTCCAAGAAAAAAAAGATAAAGGTAGCGATAATCATTGAAATTGCTACTCTCAATGATTATAGTATTTTATGCAACAAGTCATAAAATACCAATTTTTTCAATCAGGAATGAAGGTAATGTGGAATAAATGCATCCATATACTTTCAGTAATAGTAGGAAGAACAGTACAAGTATACATTAATTTTCTGGGATACTCAAATATGATCCCAATACATGTAGCCCCACATGAACTGCAGAAGGAAGAAATTCTGGATACATTACAGGTGCTAAGAACAACATTTTTGGATAGCATCAAAGACAGAAGCAATACTTATTTCATGCAGTCTAATCATATTCTGACTTAGGAATGGTGTCCATTTTTGCCACAGTACTAGAAACACAAAACATTTAGTGAAATTAAAAAAAGAGTGAACTCTCCACAACTTTTCACCACCCGACTTCTCTGCCCCTCTTCTTAATTCTAGCCCACTTCTTTGCATTACCTCTCTACTGTACCTACTTTACTATATTGCCATTTCTTCTCATCACCCCATAACTCTTATTATAAAATGTATGATGAATGTTGATTTTTGCATCTCTATAAATTCTCAAAGTTCTTTCTCAACTTTATGAACTCTCTTGAAATCATGCTTACTAACTAGAGCCTTATTTTTACTATGTTTTATTAAAGTTTATTTTTTCTTATGTTTCTCAATCAAGCATCTATGTAGTGCAAATGTTTTATAAACATTTTGAATCTGGAGCTTTCCTCCCCAGGCCTCTGTTGAAAATGGGCCTTTAGTCAGACTTTCCAGGTAAACAAATGCAACAAAATAAATAATACTTGTAAATCCACAACTCCTACTGCAAGATTTTCTGCTAGATTACTTTTGTAAGTGTAAGACAAACTGGAGTATTTCAGATACACAGAGAGACACTGCACCCCAACCTAGTATTTATTTTGTCATGGTAACCATCATAATCTTCCACAGCAAAAGGTTGTGCTTGATCACTTAACATGCTTCAGTCGGCATTGTAGTGTCTATCCGCCCTCCTTTCAGTACTGCTTGCAGGTCACTAACTTTCTTAATTAAACTTCTAGCATTATAAAAAACAAAGTTCTCTTTCATTTAGCTGGGTTCTCAGAACCAAATGAGCTGCACTTGCAATTTTTTCTTACCTTTTTGGTTAATGTTGAACAAATATATTTATTTCCAAAAAAACAAATGTATTTTATATTTTGGAAAATAAACTTCTCTTTCAAACCATGTGCTCTCATACTGGTATATGGATAGTTTTAGTCTGAAGCATAAGCCTTCTAATGAAGATACTCAAATTGCTTGGCATTGACATCAGTCAACCATTAAATTATGGTAAGTACAGAGCATTAACAAAGCTAACCTTTTATACCCATCTATCTACATTGTGGTGTAATTTCTTTAATAGTGGAAAACATATCAGCACTACTTATAAGCCAAATGTCATTTTTACATATAATAATAATAATAATAATAATAATAATATCAGAATACAAACTTTTCCATAATTCATTTTAATAGCAGGCTTTTTAATTTCACACATCCCTTAAATCCCTTACGATATACACTGCACCAAGGGATCTATCAGTTCTTGGTAAACTATTTCTAACTCCCTTCAGAAGTGAGTCCCCTAAGACCAAAATCTGTTTTCAGTTCCCTTGCTGTGGCATTGCTATCAGGAAAGGTGAATGTTCTTTTTTTCATACCAATTAAATGTTCATCATTCAGAACAGATCCAGTATTATTGTACATTTTGGTCTCAGCATTATGTCCACAAAGTTTCCATCAGCAGTACTATCACTATGGTTGCAATGAACCTTAATACCCTCGACCTCAGAGATGTTCCACATTTCTTCTTATATATCTCTCCACAAATGTCACAGTCAGATTTATCATTCCTAACCAAGAATCATCAAAGCTATCCTCCTATAGTTCATATTTTTGTGGTGTATTTAGGCTGTCACCATTAGCATCTTGAATCGACAGAAATGTTCACATATTTGCAGGGTCTGTATTACCCATGATTTATGGAGGAAATATATCATATCAGTACAACCAGTTTACCCTCCCCACTTGTTGATAATGCTGCACTTGAAATACTAATAGTCTCTAGTTATTACTAACTCACTTGTATGTTTGATAAATCAGTGACATTGACATGTTCTGGAAGTTTAGTAGCGGAGACCAGATCAAATCAGTTTCATCATTTCTTTCAGCATAGTCTTGTACAGTACGGGTAGGTTTTACAGATTCTAATTTCACTGTGTGTAAGTCATAATCACTGTTACTGTACCTTGGCCTACATAATTTAATCAACCTAAACCCCTTTCTCAGTTGTAGTACACTGCACTTAAGTTACCTCTTATAGGCATTCCACTTATTAAGAAACTATGCTCTATCTTAAATTTAGCATTAAAGATATACTGTACTGTCCTGTCTCAAAAAGAAAACCTCTCCCAAAGGTAATGAATGCAAAAGCTATCCAAACTCTAACTCTATATGCTCCTACTAAAAACTGTTTTGGCAACTGATGATACTACAACCAACAAGGTTATGACGAGCTTACAAATATTTATATTCAAATGTAAGGTTCCCTCTTTACTGTTCTCATTGTCCTTGCTAGTCTTCAGTAGTCACTCGTGTTATGCCTATTTTATATTTTACTGGGTAGATGTGAGGTTTAGGTCAGACAGTACTATAAACTGAACGAATGCTAATATGTCACCTGAGGCAAACTTAAACACTTTACACTGATACATAATGCCTTGTATTTAAACAATGCTACTTTTCACCAAATTGTATTAAAGCCAAAATGAAAAGCTTGTTATGTGTTAGAGGTGCAGATACAGCCCATTGTTGCATAGGTTTTGGTTTTACCTGTGACACCAGCAGCTGCGGCTCAGTGATGAGCCAGGTTATTTAGGTCAGTAGAAGAACTGCATGAATACGGCAAGGTACCTTATATTGCTCTCCTTCCTATGGGTAGTAATGTGGATTTAGCTACTCTTTCAAAAGCTTCCAGACATGGCTGGGTATAGCAGCAGTACTGCTTGTAAATGATATAGAAGAGTGTGAACGGGGAGTAAACACAGACCTCATTCTGTGTGCATTATGCCTAGTCTCAAGACAGCCTGCCACTGCTGCACCATCCCTTTTCCCTGTGTCTTTGTTGCATCATTATCCCCAAGCCAGCCAGACTTACCAAATGGTGATAAAGAGGCATTACCTTCAACTGGATGTCCCTGCCCTAATGGGACATGCTAAGTAATTGTGAAGTTGTAATGGTGGGTGCAGTGCTGAGACATAGCAGTTTGGAGGGGGGACTGTGATTGGACATGAGTATGACTGAGAAGTGGGAATTGAGGTGCATCAGAATAAGGTCTACAAAATTCAATAAAGCATACTAAATAGAAAAAAAAGTAGGGAGTGGTGAGCAGTACTCCTTGAATGGTATATGAGGAGATGTGTCCTCACAGAAAGTGAAACTTGTAGTCTTATAGTCTTTCTTGTGGCATTATTTGAACATTTCTTGATGGATCTTCTACAGTGGATTCTCTTTCAGTAAATCTATCTTGCATAAGCTGGCATGCATGTGTTATACTATAGTATAGCAATTACCCACTGCTGGGTGTGGGTAATGCTGGATTTACCCATGGCTGGCATGGTTTGGTCACGAGGGCGAAGCTCGAGTGACCAAATAAAGCCAACCATCAGTAAATCCAGCATTATCCACACCCAGCCATGGGTTATTGATATTAAACAATAACATTATTTAAGAAAAAAAGTTACTAAGTTCTCTTAAATAATGTCCTTGTAAAAGGGCAATGCTGCTCTTCCATATTTTCACTGGTGTTCTGAGGCTTTCTTGATGTACTGTGCATGCGCATGGCACTTTCTTTCTCATGCTTATGCACATGGTATTCTGAGGCTTTCTTGATGTACTGTGCATGCGTATGGCACTTTCTTTCTCATGCTTATGCAGTACATGGTATTCTGGGGCTTTCTTGATGTACTGTGCATGCGTATGGGACTTTCTTTCTCATGCTTATGCAGTACATGGTATTCTGGAGCTTTCTTGATGTACTGTGCATGCGTATGGGACTTTCTTTCTCATGCTTATGCAGTACATGGTATTCTGGGGCTTTCTTGATGTACTGTGCATGCGTATGGGACTTTCTTTCTCATGCTTATGCAGTACATGGTATTCTGGAGCTTTCTTGATGTACTGTGCATGCGTATGGGACTTTATTTCTCATGCTTATGCAGTACATGGTATTCTGGAACTTTCTTGATGTACTGTGCATGCGTATGGGACTTTCTTTCTCATGCTTATGCAGTACATGGTATTCTGGGGCTTTCTTGATGTACTGTGCATGCGTATGGAACTTTATTTCTCATGCTTATGCAGTACATGGTATTCTGGGGCTTTCTTGATGTACTGTGTATGCGTGTGGGACTTTCTTTCTCATGCTTATGCAGTACATGGTATTCTGGAGCTTTCTTGATGTACTGTGCATGCGTATGGCACTTTCTTTCTCATGCTTATGCAATACATCAGTGAAGTGTAAAAGAAGAAATAGAGAAAGGAATGCTCCTTTTTTTAAATAAAGATTGAAATTTGGGTACTAAAGAGGTACAAGAGAGATAGGATGGAGAAAATACAAGGAAAATCAGGTACTTTTCTTTAGTTTTGCATAACGTACCCAATTTTCATTGTATTTTCTCCTTCCTGTCTCTCTTGTACATCTGAAATGTCCAGATGTCAAACTTGAGCTTTAAAAAAAAAAAAGAAAGAAAACTGGAAAGCTCCAATAACCAAAAAAATGCTACCAACCTCCATTAAAAGCCAAGGGATCAACCAACTAAAAGCATATTGTCCTTCTCTTCTATAGTCAGATGTTGCAATAACAAGTAAAAATGCCTTCAACAGCTTACAAAAACACAACACACAGAGAGCAGCAAAGGGCATTGTTGCTGAAAATCATTATAAAGACCACATAAAGAACATGCAACAACAGTGGCCAACAAAAAGCAAACCACCAAGTGTTTCAACAGTCAACATTTTACATCAATTCTTTAGATTTTGCAATCCTTCAAACATAATATCTGCTCTCACTGACACAATTTCTACGGACACAGAACTCTTTGTATCTGCATTGAAAACCCTGCATCTGCTAGAAAGCCCCATAGCATATATTAGTATTTGGGAGGATGGCCTAATGGTTAAGGTGTTTGTCTTGCAAAGATAAGGTGCTGGGTTTGAGTCTCACAAGGGATAATTGGCTAGGCTTAAAATGACCCGAAAGGGCAGTTAGTCTAATACTAATCTATGAAAGTCTAGGCGACCAGACTCTTTTCAATTGCTCGATTTACAGTGGGCACAATGGTTGGGATGGCCAATCAACATGCTTGTTTTTGAATACTAATGGCCAGTCATTGTATAATAGCACTAGGTTAGTCATCACAGTTGCAACAGACAGCGACAGTGGTAGTTTCAGCTGCTACTCTCAGGGCTTTGTTCTTTTATGGCAAGAAGTACAACTTCTAAGATGGAAAAATGACAGCTAAATCAGAAGATATACAAGACTTTAATGCACAGGCTCATTTTATTTGTGTAATGTGTAATGGGCTTGTAATACTGTTTGGTGGAATTGTAACATTATTTGCATTATATTTATTCCATGTACATGTTGAGGTGTCATTGTGTTTATAATATACTCTTTGTTATTTGTTCTGTCTGGTCTGGGTCTTTCTTCAAGGGGTCTTGTCAAACTTTGTACATAGTTAAAAAACAAATCAAGCAAATAAATAAATACCAATGGCTAATTCTCATTCTGTATGTTGAAGAATATTAGACCAGGACAGTGTCATGTATGTGGACAGGAGTGTGTAATTAAACTTCAAGGACAATTATTATGTTTCTTGGTATAATAGAAATGCAAGTGCAAATATGAAAGAATTGTTATTAAATCTGCTCTTGTGTTACCCCAAAGCATTCCAAGTAATCTGAGATGCATAATTTGGGTACCTGTCAGAAGAAAGAAGACGCATTATGTCGAATGCATCTTCGTTGAACTGTAAATGTCAAAAACGCAAAATGACGAAGTGGCTTTTATGCGAATTCTTTCCCTGGGAAAGATGCCGCTTGGCCGCTTCCATCACTTTGCCATTTTTGGCACTGTAGTGCAATCACGGAGTTGGTATATTTAAGTTGAGGGGTGTGGGGGCAAAGCCCCCTACTTAAAATCGTGTTTAGTGTGTTTTTTTTTTTGTGGGGGGGGGGCAACAAATTTTTTCCCTGGAAAAAAATTTGCTGTTCTGGCTGTTCGCTCTTTTTTGTTTTCATTCTTTTGTGGTCGATATAACAGTGTTTGACCTTTTGATCATTCGCTGTTATAACATAGACCCGCATAATTTGCAGGCGGGGGGGGTGTATTGGATGAAACTTTCATGAAAAATGCTTAAAAGTTGTAAAGCAAAGTATCAGAATTTGCTGGATTTTATACATATTTTTTTTTAGCACCTCAAAAGCAATTTCATGGCATGTTTTGCTAGATACATAATAAAAAAGTCATAGCAAATGCTGGAACAAAATAATGCATGTTATATGGTATATAATGATAATTCTCCAGTACAGAACATCATTCTAACTTCTGAGAACATATTGTATCCTCTTTTAAAAGAAAGTATGCAAGTTTATCAACCTCTCCAACCACTTCAACCATCAATGTCTTTTCTGCTCATTTAACAATCTCCCCCATTTCTGAATGAACTGCCTTCCTCTTCACATCATCAATTTACAGATTACTTCCTCTACATGCTTCCTCGTGTTTGCCTGCAATCTTACTTTCTCTAACAATCACCACCTTATCCAATTCACTCTCACAAGCTGTATTAAACATCTCTTGTTTTCTTCCACTAAAAGATCTTTTCTTTTTTTTGTTTATTTGTTTGTTTGTTTGTTTTTCTCTTCGTAAAGTTGCCTGGGCCATATGGAACCCCCTTCCTCCAGGTATTTGAAGTCCATCTAGTCAACAGCTCTTCCAAAATCCCCTTGACTCCTACTTATTTTCTTCACCACATACCATCATGGCAGGTATATGACAGCATGACCTGTTCTGCAGGCTGTACCTTTCAGGAATTGTAATTCCTATATAGACTTTTCTCACTGAGGAAGTAATGTAAGAGCCCTCTGTATAACTTGTATTACAAATTACCCAGCAGTTGTGCTTGACCACCTATGTAAAATTCTTTTTTTTCTACAAAAAGAAAAAAGTAACTGTGTACAAAGTGGTTCCTATGCTGTGCCAACAGCCATGCGCTAGCTTACTGGTGTTTGAGACAAGTGACCCCACTGAAGGCAGGAATAGGGATATGCAATCCATGTAGCACTCTGCTTGGTGCAAGTACAGCCAGAATATCTGATCAACTCTGTAAATGATATTGCACGCACACACACACACACACACACACACACACATACTTATATATTATATATTTATCTGTCTGTGAACGAAGTAGAAAAAGTAGTAAAACAAGGTTCTCAGAAGTACTTGTTATAGTCATAAAATGGTTTCCATGATACCTGAGTAATTGTTTCTGTCAGTGAAACCCAACCCAAAAAGATTCCACTTTATTAGCTTTAAGGCAGAAAACACATTTTTGGAAGCAAAATCTCGTACATTGCACTTTAAGGCAAATAGATCAAAGTAAAATAGTTGTCAACAAATGTCTGTTGGCCACCTGTTACAGCTACCCATCTCTCAATGAATAGCTGCTTTGCAAAGATCAGTAAATATACCTGACGACAGCAGACGAGGCAGGGATCCTCATTTATTAATGCACTACTTGAGAATGTAATATCTAAGAAGTAAAATTTGATGTGCTCTTTTCTTTTGTTGTTTTCTTTCCCTACAGGTTTTAGACAGCAACATCGGACATATGGTCTGAAAACAAAGCTTGGATTCCACAGTTGAACTACATTTATATAAGTTATGACTCATATGCAGGTTAGGGAATACTATGTAAAATTCAAGTAGGCCATACAGTAATGGTGGGACTCATAATCAGCTATTTTATGATCACTGAATAATAGTAAATAAATGGATTTAAAATACAGACTAGGTCTGAATAAGTACAAACATCAATAATGCTCTAGTTGACTGTTCACCAGATGTATAAATGACACTGACTATAACAGAACAAAACCAACATTTGATGGTATGTTCAATATGAAAACTGTTTGTGTAAGATATCTATCGACATTTCTGCTGGGAAAACAGTATTGCTTTAAAAATGATGTAAAATATAACCTGAAACAAACTTTTTTAAGGTCATTATATTATTCTGGAGGTAACTGCAAACTCATTTGCCAAACATACCATTTTAGAGACATTACTCAGTATACGCTGGCAGAGAGGCAAGAGTATGTAAATAGAAAACTTTCATGCAAACCTTTATACATATCAACACTGATGAGCGAAGTGCTTTGATGTTTTATCATATGTGAAGCAGAATATATCACAAGAGTAAAGATCTGACTTACGGATACAGGAAATTCCATAAATTGAAAAGTCTTGAAATGATGTATAAATAATGTAGTCATAGAGCATAAAAGAAAATATTTGCAATGTCTGTGTTACAGGTGTGGTGAAAATGCAATGATTCCTATATACATCTTTTTTATATCAGACTATCCTGACAGTAAAAATGGCAAGAAAGACTCAGCCATGCTAGAACCTTCGCTGTGTAATACCTCCTGTAGTGGAGGCTCACAGGGTATATGCAAAAGACCCCTTAAGGATATGTCAGTATTTCAACCATAATGACAAAAAGTTTTGTCTTTCATTGCTACACATACCTCGTATTTGTATTCTTTAAATCAATGTTTATTTTATGATAATGAGTTTATTCCTTCAGTGATGTACATTAGTTTCTTACATCTTCATCAGATTACTTACCAGGTTTGCATCGCATCAAAAGATGGGACCTGCACTTAATCTGTATCCCAGAATTAAAATATATGTGACTTTAATCCACCAGTAAGAAAGCTTTTGTGTATTTATGGTTGTGCTAATTCACAGGAATGAGAACCTGGAACATTACTAGTAAAATGCACAGCTGTTTGATATCCATGCTACAGTAGAGTAGCAGATTTATTTATATTTTGTTGACCAAATTAGTGCCTATTTCAAGCAGACCTGAGGTAGCACTCCAGAACAAGTAAGAATTGACCTTACATTATTAGTTATTTATTTCCTTGTTGACCAGTTTAGTCCTACTAGGCTAGTAGCCTTTTTTAAGGAGAGAGCCAAGGTGGTATTTATACTAATATGAGAAATTTACCCAGGGCATCTGAGAAATTCCCTTATGCTTTTCAGTAGGTACCATGGGATCTTTTACATCCTTCTAAACTCCCACCAACTCAGGCAGGTGAGGCCTCAGTTTAATGTCTAATCCGGAGGATGATATACTCAGGAGGTCTACACACTCTTATGGTTAATGTCATTGTTAGCAATCCATCTAAATGGTGTGAGAATAGAACCCACAATTTTCTGCCCAGAGGGGAATTGTGCTACATATTTTACTACTGACACTATAATACATTAGAGATAGCTGTGTGCTCCTTCTCTAAACCATGGAGTCCATTCTGGTATCTGCAAAAGCCGAGGGACAGGGGGGTGTTGTGCTTCTCATTGTTTTACACACAAGGCACATTTCATTGGAAAAAGTACTGCAGTAACCAAAATGGAACCTCAAACAAAGGATGTAGAAGATGACATTTGTGGAGATTAATGTGAAGAAAATTCATGTTGAAGAAGGACTGTCATGTCCTTAAGTTGAACAGATGACATCTATCCTGAAAAGCCTCCCAAGTGCATTGCTGAGACTAGAAAACTGAAAACATTTGCCTTCTATGAGATTACAGATGAACCAAGATTACTAAGTAACAAAAAAGGCCTCAGATGTTTCCCAAAGCTGTAACAATGCTAGGAGAAACAAGTCCAGAAATGCAGGCTAGCTCAGATTTAATATCTGCCCCTTTATATATTTTCTGAAATTTCAACTGATACAGAATATTGAGACCCCGTAAACAAAAATAATATTTGCAACAAAGTTTCTGCTCCCTTTGGAATACTGATGTTTGGTTCATATCCAAAATGAACTATATATGGCTTGTAAATGGAAAATTTGACACTATTAGCACAAATATGTACAAAATATGGTAAGATAAAAGATTGTTCCTGGGCAAGTTTATGTTATATGATTTTCACTTAGACAGAATATAGATTTTTATTATGCATTTTCTCTTGAAAGAAAGAAATAAAAGAACAGAAAAAAGCAAGGCATATGCTATGCTTTCTGGCTTTGTACATCTTAAGGACAGATTGAGGTTTTGAACTAGGGCTAGGATGGAACCACAATTTTTTTGCAAAGAATGGGAAAAAATGAAAAAAAGAAGAAAGAGAAGTCAAAAACAAGCTGGTCATTGCATTTTTAGTAGATGGTCCAAGTATACAAAACAAGTACAAAGCTCAAGAAAAACCAGGAGTTCTAAATTCCAGAAGCTTATGTGTTGAACTCATAATTTCAGCCAAAGCTGATAATGAATAAACAATAGCTGAGGAAAGAAATGACATAAACAAGGGCTGAGTAGAAAAATGATTAGATGTTAAAATAGCCATTCAGACTACTAAATGGAATGTCAGAACCCTGTCAGGCAGCAATACTGAGATATCCTAGTAAAATACAAATCACTTTTGACCAAAGACTGACTGGTGAATTGACAATTTTGTCCTATGATTTATTTTCACTTCACCAGCCCTGTCCAATGCAGTGTCCTCAGTAGTGCTGCTGCTTCAGCAATCAGCTGGTCAGAGTCCGAAGTATTGTGCTCAGTTATGTACTAGTGATACTTTGCATGTACTTTCTTAGAAACTTTGAAGGCTTACTAGCTGAAGTGCTAGTTTCTTTTACTTTGTTGGAATAAAAGTTATATTTTAACTAAGAGCCTGGTCGCTCAGTCTCTATCTACCTCTCAAGCTACAGCTGATTCATATAGTGACCCTTGGACAACCATATTTATGGAGTTTACAAGGCAAAGGGGAAAACAACAGTAGGTTCCCAGGGTCTTTCTTCTGCATCAAAAATGCACACACTCACTCTATGAACAATTTATAGTCCATAATCTACCGACTGCATGTCTTTGGTATGTGGGGAAAAAAATATAGCAGCTAGAGAAAACACGTGAAAATATTGAGGACATGCAGATTCTGCACAGAAAGTACCCAACCTGAGAACTAAACTAGGGAGCCTCGTGTTGTGAGGCAGCAACTCAACCAGTTGCACCATTGATTGGCCCCTTCTGCATCTACTCATTAGTTCCAATACAAAGAAACCGCACTAAAAACGGGGTAATGGATGTAAAAAAAAACCGCCTTTAATGTTAAAAACAATAATAACACACAAGTATTAAGTACTTTCATCCCCACAAGCCGGGACTTCATCAGAATACAATTAAATCTAGCATCATCTCATTAAATAACCTTCCTACGCTCACAATAGGCTAACTGAGGAACAAAAAACACGCCCATTAAAAAGGTAGTGCTGCATGAAACATGAATATAAAAAATATTTAGTAAAAACCAACAAATGTAGACTGTTCATAAGTATATATAAATATATATAAAATACCATTTAAATTAAAAAGCAAGAATGTTAAAATATGAAAATATTAAATATAATAACCACACACACACACACATATATATATATATATATATATATATATATATATATATATATATATATATATATATACCCTTCTATAATTTTTCAGCCTTTTCTTGCAGTATAGGGGAAATGGAAACTACCTCATTTAAACCTGGTGGAAACATACCGGACAGCCTCAGTTGCCACTGCATTTCCTTCTTCATCAGGATATTCTTCCAATTACCCCCTCTCTGGTCACCTTTAATTCTTCTTCTTTAAGCTTTTCCCGGTTAGGGATCGCCACAGCGGATCACCTGTCTGCTCATGAATGGCAGTGGAGTTTTACAGTGTTGAGTTGCCAGCCCAGCGCCCAACCTTCCACAGAAGGCACACACACACACACACACACACACACACACACACACACACACACACACACACACACACACACACACACACACACACACACACACACACACATGCCTAGGACCAATTTAGAGTGTCCAATCCACCTACAGCATGTCTTTGGGATGTGTGAGGAAACCTTAGCACCCAGAGGAAACACATGCGACCACAGGGAGGACATGCAGACTCTGCACAGAAGGCACCCCAACCGAGGATCAAACTGGGGTATCTCTTGCTGTGAGGCGACAACGCTAACTGCTGCACCATCTGATCACCTTTAATATTTTCTAAAAATAAATTTGCTAAACCCTTTACACACTCAGGAATGTTTATATAGGGAATCACACTCCTTTTTATAATTAATCTCATAAATATGTTCATATATCCTAGTTCTCAATGCCCATTCTGTCTTTCCCACATAGTAACAATCACAATTTCCACACTGGGCCAAATAAACCACCCTTTTGGTACCACAATTCCCAGCTTGGAATTTAATTTCAGTCCTCATTATATTACCAAGTGTTATTTGTACCTGTTTGTTGATGTACACACACTGGTTACAACATCCACAAGGTTTAGTCCCCCTCCCTGCATCCTCCTTGGTCTTGGTTTTAGACTTTAAAAGCTGTTTAAAATTGGCACCCATTTTATTAATAAAAAGACGGTTCATTACCCAACACATTGTAAATTTCTGAATTCACCCTAAAATGTTCCAGTTCTTTCTAATAATTTTTTTATATCATCTGAGAGGTAGTTGTATTATAATACATAAGCTTTCTCAAACTTCAGGGTATTTTTGATAGCTATATTAGTATCTGTATTTAAGCCTACACCTAAGAGAAGCTTGTATTTATCTCCCCACTTCTTACATACTTCCTGGGGAATCTGATTCACCATTCCCTTGGGGTACCTCCTTAGGTAAAACATATTTCCCACCTTGTTCAATTCACTCGTAACATCTTCAAAATGTGATGTCATTCTAGCTACATGGATGGCCTGGCCTTTCACCGTGCTCTTTTTCTGTGCTATGGGATGGTTACTCGAAAAATGTAAGTAAGAGTTGCAAACAGTCTCTTTGTGATAGATGTTAGACTTAAATCCCTCTTCAAAGTGGGATATAGTGGTATCCAAATAATTAATCCTAGAATCATCAAATGTGTAAGTGAATTTCAAATAATGGGTAGTACTATTCTAATACTGTAAACATTTTGGAATCTCATCATTGGGACCCTTCCATAGGAAAAACAGGTCATCCAGGAATCTTGTGTATAATTGTACATTCTTCCAGTTGGGGCAGGTAAAAAATAATCTGTTTTCCCAACCCAGGAGAACAATACTGGCATACACGGGGGCACAAGCTGTCCTTATAGCTACACCCTTAACCTGTTGGAAATATTCACCTTCAAAATATACGAAATTGTTCTCCAAAATTAAAGATATGATTTCACAAATAAGGGTACTCTGGTCATGAGAAAGAGTAGAACACAAAAGCAAAGTTTTCTCAAACAATTGTAGTCCTTCCTCCTTTGAGAATCACAGAGAAAAGATCCTTTATATCAACAATTAAAAATGATGGATCTTTATTCCATAGGTCCCTTTGTAGTTAACCAAGGAAGTCCCAAGAATCCCTAACCAAATATGGGGTGTTTTCTACAAATGGTTGTACCACAAGTCAACCAAGACAGCCAGGGAGTTAGTTTTGGACCCACTAGCTGTCACAATGAGCCTGAAAGGGGGTTCCTCTATGTTTTTATGAATCTTGGGAATTCCAAACCTGGATGGAATGATAGGATGTTTATTGTATAAAAATTCATATATCTCTACACTTACTCTTTGGTTTAACACATGTTCCTCAAGATAAGAAACAATTCTAGAATAAGCTATATTTATCTCATTTTTGGAAACTGGTTTATAAGTCCTTTCATCAAATAAAATTGCCTGCATTAGGTTGGAATAATCCACAGAATTAAATATCACTATACCACCCCTCCCCCTTGTCCGGTGTCATGATACATATACTGGCATCCTGCCTTAATTCTTGCAATAACACGGCCTCATCCCTAGAAAGGTTTTGATCCATCTTACTGTTCAAATGATGGATACTATAAATGTCCTCCATCACATCCTTTTCATATGCACTCAATAGAGGGTGAAGTGGGGGATTAAAAATCCTTTTCCTTTTAGGTAATTGGTAACAATAATCTGATCCTTGGGGTGCAGGTTCACCTTGACCAGAAAACATAATGCTGAAACTGAGTTTCCTCAAATTCTACTAAGTTGTCCACTATGTCAACCCTTCTCTTGGGTATAAATTTGAAACCTTTGGAAAATAGTCTAAAATTTTCCATTATGATTCTGTCGGTATAATTATAAATGGTAAATCCATTGAATAAGTTCACTATCTCCCTCTGTAGTTGCCCCTGCCTCTGTGAGAATTCTTGTTTTGGTTCTGAAAAGAGCAGATGGCCTGATACTGCTCCTTCTCTAAATATCTGCTTGCCAGCCTCTTCAAGCACCTTGGTATTTGAAAATCCTGCTCTAAATCCCCCTGGTGCATGGGTTACTGACTGTAAAGGCCTTAACATGGTATGTGACATTAGTAGAACCTGCTGGATGGAGAGATGTGTCTCCCAGAGGTTACCACACCTTTAGAACAGACTCCTGCTTCATGTCAAGCAGAGCACCTCACTGGCCCTCTTCAAATGAAATCTGGATGACTGGATGGGTAATGTAAATTCATCCCAGGGGTTACACCTATGTCCCTCTTGGACAGGGGTGATAGGTGCGGATCATGGAAATAAGGGCAATACTTGGCTAGGCTTGTAAGGGCCCTAAGGTCATTAGCCTAGTGACCTCCTATGATCCCAAAATGTGGCAGTCGCTAGGAGATATATCTGTCCCTCCAGCATGGCCTATTAAAGTCTCAGGCCAAATTTAATTCCCTGGAATGGGTAGACCTAGACCCATTTGATTTACTGGTATGTAGCAAGTTCATTAGGTTTGGGTCTTGGATTAATCTGTAGGCCAGGCATAAGTCTCCCCTAAGAAGTCTATATGGTACAAAGTATAGTGACAGGGACTTTAGTTGGTCTTTGTAAGGCACATGATGTAGCCACCTGATCTTCTTTGTTAGAAACCTCTGAGGTTTCTCTAATTGCTGTCAGTGCTTAGTAGAGTACATGCCGAATGGGGAATTATATTAAATTATGGGCTGGATAAGTGCTAAGCATGGGGGGGTTATAACTTCTTTTGCTCTCAAGACAATGTCTTTAATAAACAAGCATGCTATGTGGAAAGCTTTTCTTACTATGGTAGACATGTGGTGGTTGAAGCTAAGGTTGTGATCATCCTGTTAACCCAGGTCCATTACCACTTCTTGGGTACTTAGGGTATTGTTATTGATTTGATAGTGTGAAGGGTCATTGTTTGTGATGAAGGGAATGATGAAGCATAGCTTTGCATTCAGTTTGAGATCATTACTAATACAACAGTTGCTGGTCTGTGTGAGACCATCCTGGACTATACTGACATAATTTGGGGATTCAATGATTGCACCTAGTTTGCAGTCATCTGTTAACTTGGTCAACCACAATCCCTTAGTTTTTACCTAAACTTCTGAGAAGTATATACCAAACAGTAGGGGGCCCTGCACTGACCCCTGTGGCACACCGCTGGTAACAGTTCTGCTGGTTGATGTGGAGTCACCCACTTTGATAGTGTATGCCTGGTCTGTGAGCCAGTTGGCAACCCATCTTACAACAAAGGGGTTTACATTCAGTTTGCTAAGTTTATCGGTAATGCCTGAATGTGAGATTGTGTCGAAAGCCTTTGCCAAGTTGGGGTATGCTGTGTACACAGATTTGCCTTCATCAATGGCCTTGGTCACACTTTCAAGAAATCCACCAGATTTAACAGACAGGATCTGCCCTTCATAAAGCAGAATTGGGTAGAATCTGGGGTTTAGAGGTCACCTATGTCTTTATTTATGCAGTCCATAATGATATATTCCCCGGCCTTACAGATGAAATTGCTCAGGCTTATGGCTCTGTAAATCCCCAGGTCTGTTACTAGGTCACCTTTGTGGAGGAGAATAACTGCAGCTTTTCTCCATTCTGCAGGAAAAAAGCCTGTGGTTAGGCTATGATTGAAAAGGGTAGTTAGTGGTGATGCTAGTTCATGTTTTAGCCTGTTTAGAAGACATCCTGGGATGTCATCTGGTCCCATAGAGATTGTGTATTTTGCTTTGGATAGGGCTTTGAAGACCTGCTCTTTAGATATGTAGGGCAGAGGGGGAGTTTGGGGTAGGGTATGTTGTAAGGTAGGAGGGAATAATGGAGTGAAATTTTCACCAAAACCATTCACTAACAGGTTTGTTATCTCTGTGGGGGGGGGGGTCAGTGTGTGTGATACTGTTGGACACTAGTTCTGCACATGCTTGGGTCCTACCCTTTAGGTTACATACGTACCTGTGAAAGGCCTTATGGTGCTTTCTTGGAGAGCAAGTTTTTGTGTTTATTGCAGAGTTTGTTGATGCTGAATGTCCACCATGCCAGCTTGTTTTTACTTGGAGCTCTGGCTTTGATTCTTTCTGGTACAGCTGAGATTATACACTTATGCAAGTGATTGTACAGGGCTTTAGTGTAACCTTTGGCATAAATACCACTTACAGCTTGGGTGGGGCTTGGAATGCATTTATACCTTCACCTAGGAAAGTATAGTTTTCCTTGGTGAAGTTTTTAGTCTGATTTCACCCTTTGTAAGTTCTGGTGTGTGAATTTGAAGGTAACTGAATTGTGGTTAGTTTTAACTAATGAGGGTCCAACAGTTGCAACAGTGCACCTTTATGACATGTTGGTGAGGACCAGATCAAGAATGTTTGTTCCTCTTGTTGGGGTATGGACATTTTTTTCCAGGACATTTGAATTCACAAAGTCAAGGAGTTTTTGTGCTAGCGAGTTTGGGCTAGCGTATGTTTCACAGTTGATGGTGGGTGTGAGGCTGCCAGCCCAGTTAGCTGGAATTTTGTAAATAATTCTATGTCATTTGTGAATATTAATATGATTCATATACTTGTCTTACAAATGTAAGAGAACTATATGCTATGTAAATATTAAACTACTGGTGCAGAAGTGTGTGTTGAACTGTATGTCATGTACTGAGCTTCAAGAATGTAACCACAGTCTACCCTACTGAAAAAGAACAGAAATGTATATAAACTATAGGCCTATGCAAATGTATGTTTTGATGTAAGAGGCTGGAACATACAGAGTTAAAATAAGTTGAAAAGTAAAGTGTTTTATGACTGTGTTTCAGTGCAGCAAGCAGATACAATGTCCAGAGCTACAGGCTTTTCTATTGTCCTGAAACAGAAATAATTGCTAGGTTTAAATGTAAAGTATATTTATTGCTCTGAGACTTCCTAGCAGCTGCACATCTAAGAAATAAGAATTTTTGACACAGATGTGCTAAATTCTAATTATCTGTTTAGTCTGGGAGCTGGAGGCAGGTGACAAAGAATGATGTCATCCAAAGTTGATCCAGCAGTAATGTTTTGTTATTAATTTGGGAACGGTCTCAGAGACTGCGCATTTTGCATTTTTCTTTGGATCTACGAATATCCATTCAGCACTTCTCATCTGCATTTGCCTTGCTCTGTAAGTAAGACTTAGGTGTAGTATTTCTTTTAGAGAGAGTTAGACATATAATAAAGATTTGTTGAGATGTTTTCTATATTTATTTGAGACTGTCCTGCAATGCTGTTTTAAAATATTTCCTGTGATTCTGAACTCTGTAGTCATTGTACTGAGCCAGTGGTGGCTGGTGACTTCAAATCACAGGGGGGCTGCAGGAGACAGCTGAATGGGTGGGGTCAATGGGAGGGGGTGTGGTAAACCAGAAAGGGGAGGAGCTATGTACAAAACCACAAAAAACTAACTTTAATTAAATACGCTGCCCTGGGTGGCAAACCATCATTATGAAAGTCCAATCAAGACAAAAATAAGTGTAGAAGAATAAAAAATATTTCAATGCATTGGCTGCATGACAGCTTACTTAATATCTAGATGGAAACAAAGGTTGTGAGGCATGAAAAAATAAATTACTTTTTAAATACATTACTGGAATGCCAGTCAAAATCAAGTATAAGAAAAACCAGAAGCACTCAACTCAAACCACTTCTCCTTGCACTGCAGTCCTAATTATAATATATTCAGCTTTATTAAAGTATCAAGTAACATGCTGAAAGTAGAAATCTATGTGATGCCCCCACTTGTAAAAATGTTTCTTATCCAAAAAAGACCTGCTGCCTGACAACTTGTTTCATGGGGAAAACATGATAAAAGTAAAAAATGAAAAGCAAACAAGAAACAAGTTCAAGATACATTGCTTAAAAGATTACTGTACAGGTTATGGACCACACATGATTGGCATTCTGTTTAGTTTACGGGTAAAGTCTGTAGAGATGACTGGAAGTCTCCAACAAGTGTAATGAGCTTTTTAAAATAATGGAATCCTGTCCTTTAATACCCAAGGCTTATATATTATCTAGTCAAGTATTCTCTGCATGGCAACAACAGAAAGGCTTTCATGTTGGCAATTCTTTAACAGTATGCTTATTAAAGCTTACTTGCATCTTACAATCTCAGACAAGCTTACCTTATGGTCATTAAAGCATTGCTACTTAAAAACACAGAGCAACAGGCACTTTGAGTAATAAGCATAAATCTGAGTAATAAGCATAAATCAACAGTACAAAATATGACAGAAACAGACCATTCTGCAAAATCAAGGACAGATGAAAAGCCACTGTAGTACTTATGCAGTGTGTCCTCCCCATCCAAGGTAGATACAACTACTCCTTGCCTTGCTTGGACACATCCAGAGTCACTACATGGGGGAGTGGGGTGCAACAAGCATGTCACAATTTGAAATCTCTCTGGCTGACTGTGATGGCCCTGACACATTTGTCATACCTCTCAACCTCAAGAGCAAGAAATCTGGACAAAGCCATACACAGAAGTGGGACAAAGGCCCAACAATAAGGACAATTTTTAAATATTGCTCTAATAAAATTAGAAAAATAATAGAATAGGTCTTGCATTAGTATGAATTTTCTGAAGGGTATAAAATCTGAAACTCAAATGTCTGTCATTTTCTAACTTCAGTCTTTAGTGATTTGTCACTAATTTGCCAAAGCACAATTTTATGAAAAATGGACCAAAAAATGTGATGCAAAAAATATAAAATAGACACACAATACAGCTGCTACCTGTCAAAGAAGGACACTTTAATATTAGTACTGCTACCTTGAGCAGCTGACAAAATATAAAAGAATCCTTACATGTACATTTCAAGTAATCTAGAACTTTGATTATTACAGTTATTTTTTTTCTAAAGGGAAAAATTTTCCTGTGTCCTAGACCCAAAATTGGATGTGGGAGTATTTGTTGCTGGTTTTAAAATCTGGGCCCAAAACCCATAAGTTTTTTTCCCTAAGAAGTCTATATGGTACAAGAGAGTATAGTGACAGGGACTTTGGTTGGTCTTTGTAAGGCACATGATGTAGCCACCTGATCTTCTTTATTTAGAAACCTCTGAGGTTTCTCTAATTGCTAATCCAGTGCTTAGTAGAGTACATGCCGGATGGGGAATTATATTAAATTATGGGCTGGATAAGTGCTAAGCATGGGGGGGTTATAACTTCTTTTGCTCTCAAGACAATGTCTTTAATAAACAAGCGTGCTATGTGGAAAGCTTTTCTTACTATGGTAGACATGTGGTGGTTGAAGCTAAGGTTGTGATCATCCTGTTATCCCAGGTCCATTACCACTTCTTGGGTACTTAGGGTATTGTTATTGATTTGATAGTGTGAAGGGTCATTGTTTGTGCTGAAGGGAATGATGAAGCATAGCTTTGCATTCAGTTTGAGATCATTACTAATACAACAGTTGCTGGTCTGTGTGAGACCATCCTGGACTATACTGACATAATTTGGGGATTCAATGATTGCACCTAGTTTGCAGTCATCTGTTAACTTGGTCAGCCACAATCCCTTAGTTTTTACCTAAACTTCTGAGAAGTATATACCAAACAGTAGGGGGCCCTGCACTGACCCTTGTGGCACACCGCTGGTAACAGTTCTGCTGGTTGATGTGGAGTCACCCACTTTGATAGTGTATGCCTGGTCTGTGAGCCAGTTGGCAACCCATCTTACAACAAAGGGGTTTACATTCAGTTTGCTAAGTTTATCGGTAATGCCTGAATGTGAGATTGTGTCGAAAGCCTTTGCCAAGTTGGGGTATGCTGTGTACACAGATTTGCCTTTATCAATGGCCTTGGTCACACTTTCAAGAAATCCACCAGATTTAACAGACAGGATCTGCCCTTCATAAAGCAGAATTGGGTAGAATCTGGGGTTTAGAGGTCACCTATGTCTTTATTTATGCAGTCCATAATGATATATTCCCCGGCCTTACAGATGAAATTGCTCAGGCTTATGGCTCTGTAAATCCCCAGGTCTGTTGCTAGGTCACCTTTGTGGAGGGGAATAACTGCAGCTTTTCTCCATTCTGCAGGAAAAAAGCCTGCGGTTAGGCTATGATTGAAAAGGGTAGTTAGTGGTGATGCTAGTTCATGTTTTAGCCTGTTTAGAAGACATCCTGGGATGTCATCTGGTCCCATAGAGATTGTGTATTTTGCTTTGGATAGGGCTTTGAGGACCTGCTCTTTAGATATGTAGGGCAGAGGGGGAGTTTGGGGTAGGGTATGTTGTAAGGTAGGAGAGAATAATGGAGTGAAATTTTCACCAAAACCATTCACTAACAGGTTTGTTATCTCTGTGGGGGGTCAGTGTGTGTGATACCATTGGACACTAGTTCTGCACATGCTTGGGTCCTACCCTTTAGGTTACATATGTACCTGTGAAAGGCCTTATGGTGCTTTCTTGGAGAGCACGTTTTTGTGTTTATTGCAGAGTTTGTTGATGCTGAATGTCCACCATGCCAGCTTGTTTTTACTTGGAGCTCTGGCTTTGATTCTTTCTGGTACAGCTGAGATTATACACTTATGCAAGTGATTGTACAGGGCTTTAGTGTAACCTTTGGCATAAATACCACTTACAGCTTGGGTGGGGCTTGGAATGCACTTATACCTTCACCTAGGAAAGTATAGTTTTCCTTGGTGAAGTTTTTAGTCTGATTTCACCCTTTGTAAGTTCTGGTGTGTCAATTTGAAGGTAACTGAATTGTGGTTAGTTTTAACTAATGAGGGTCCAACAGTTGCAACAGTGCACCTTTATGACATGTTGGTGAGGACCAGATCAAGAATGTTTGTTCCTCTTGTTGGGGTATGGACATTTTTTTCCAGGACATTTGAATTCACAAAGTCAAGGAGTTTTTGTGCTAGCGAGTTTGGGCTGGCATTATGTTTCACAGTTGATGGTGGGTGTGAGGCTGCCAGCCCAGTTAGCTGGAATTTTGTAAATAATTCTATGTCATTTGTGAATATTAATATGATTCATATACTTGTCTCACAAATGTAAGAGAACTATATGCTATGTAAATATTAAACTACTGGTGCAGAAGTGTGTGTTGAACTGTATGTCATGTACTGAGCTTCAAGAATGTAACCACAGTCTACCCTACTGGAAAAGAACAGAAATGTATATAAACTATAGGCCTATGCAAATGTATGTTTTGATGTAAGAGGCTGGAACATACAGAGTTAAAATAAGTTGAAAAGTAAAGTGTTTTATGACTGTGTTTCAGTGCAGCAAGCAGATACAATGTCCAGAGCTACAGGCTTTTCTATTGTCCTGAAACAGAAATAATTGCTAGGTTTAAATGTAAAGTATTTTTATTGCTCTGAGACTTCCTAGCAGCTGCACATCTAAGAAATAAGAATTTTTGACACAGATGTGCTAAATTCTAATTATCTGTTTAGTCTGGGAACTGGAGGCAGGTGACAAAGAATGATGTCATCCAAAGTTGATCCAGCAGTAATGTTTTGTTATTAATTTGGGAACGGTCTCAGAGACTGCGCATTTTGCATTTTTCTTTGGATCTACGAATATCCATTCAGCACTTCTCATCTGCATTTGCCTTGCTCTGTAAGTAAGACTTAGGTGTAGTATTTCTTTTAGAGAGAGTTAGACATATAATAAAGATTTGTTGAGATGTTTTCTATATTTATTTGAGACTGTCCTGCAATGCTGTTTTAAAATATTTCATGTGATTCTGAACTCTGTAGTCATTGTACTGAGCCAGTGGTGGCTGGTGACTTCAAATCACAGGGGGGCTGCAGGAGACAGCTGAATGGGTGGGGTCAAGGGGAGGGGGTGTGGTCAACCAGAAAGGGGAGGAGCTATGTACAAAACCACAAAAAACTAACTTTAATTAAATACGCTGCCCTGGGTGGCAAACCATCATTATGAAAGTCCAATCAAGACAAAAATAAGTGTAGAAGAATAAAAAATATTTCAATGCATTGGCTGCATGACAGCTTACTTAATATCTAGATGGAAACAAAAGGTTGTGAGGCATGAAAAAATAAATTACTTTTTAAATACATTACTGGAATGCCAGTCAAAATCAAGTATAAGAAAAACCAGAAGCACTCATCTTCGCAGCTCAAGAAAACTGGAAAAAGCCAAAATGTATTGGGGGGGGGTCAAAAGCCCAAAAACAGGGACACATTAAACATTGCTTGTATAATCTTGGAAAGTTGCTAGAATAAAATGTTGTGTTGCCACCATATATTTTACTGCCAAGGTCCCTGAGCAAAAAACAGTCAGAGTAACATACCACTATGCCACATCAGCTGCTTTGTAAAAGAGAGGAAGACTGAAACTTAAATGGCTATCATTTAGTGAATTCAGTTCTCACCATAGCTGTCAACCTCTTAGTACAAAACACCTGGACAAACCCAGTAATGAGGGAATACAGTCCTCAAACATATTCAGTGAATTTAGTTCTTGCCATAGCTGTCAACCTTAGCACAAAAACCTGGACGAAGCCAATAATGGGGGAACACAGTCCCAAAACTAGGGACAAATTTAAAATATTCATCTTATAAACTTAGAAAATTGCTAAAAAAAAGGTTGTGCTACTATGTATTCTGAAGAACATGAAGTTGGAAATTCAAATGCCGGTCAATTTTACTGCGGACAGAACAAAAACAATTTTTAGCAGAGACGCAGGGATTAATACTGCAGACACGTCTTTGTAAAATGGCAGGGCACCAGAGCAAATCCACACAAACACAGGGAGAAGATGCAGACTGCACACAGAAGCCACCCCAACCAAGAATGAAACCAGAAAACCTATACCTGCGGACAGAACAAAACCAATTTTCAGCAGGGATTAAAACTGCAGACACGTCTTTGTAAAATGGCAGGGCACCAGAGCAAATCCACACAAACACATGGAGGAGATGCAGACTCCACACAGAAGCCACCCCAACCAAGAATGAAACCAGAAAACCTATACCTGTGAGGCAACAATACTACCACTGCACCATCAAATATGCAAGTAATTAAGCATTCAGAAACCCTTAAGTCTGAAATTCAAATGCCTGTCAATTTTATTTAACATTTTTTAATCAGGACAGTCTGACTTGGAACAAATAAACAATTTTCAGCAGAGGCCCAGGAAGAAATAATGCAGACATGTCTTTGTAACATGAGAGGACACAAAAGCAAACCCACACAAACACAGGGAAAAGATACAGACCCCACAAAGAAGGAACCCCACCCAAGAATCAAACCCAAGAACCTGCAGCTGTGAGGCAACAATGCTACTACTACACCATCAAATATCAAGCATTGCAACATTTACAAACCACAGATATTATGAGGAACAGATCAGATTGAATATGAGGCAAAAATCTGCAATTTTTTTACAAATGGTGGTGGGTAAGGAACTCAAGTCTTTAACACCTGCATACAGGGTACAGGGTTCAAACCTGAGGTATTCCCTACCACACCACCTGGGGCATTTTCACAGACACACACAAAGTAAAGCATAAACACCATACACAAACTCCAGTAAAGCATAAGCACCATACACAAACTCCAGTAAAGCATAAGCACCATACACAAACTCCAGTAAAGCATAAGCACCATACACACACAATACAGTATAAACATTGTAAAATAAAGGTAAAAAGCACCATACACTTACCTGAATATATCCAGCTAACGTACATCCTTCCCGCGCAATACTCCAAAGACCCGCGAGATCCCAAGCAAAGCCCGACGAGATCCCAATGCTCCTTCCTGACGATGAGACTGTCCTGACTGCTGCTCTTGCAGTCCGGACGCGACCATAATCCTAGCAGTCTGTGCACTTTAAAAGTGCACAGGCGTCCTTGTGTCCCCCTATGAGGACTGCTGGACTGCCTTGAGCATGCATAGACCGACAGTAGTCGGACTACTGCGCATGTGAAGTCCGCGAAATTTAAAAAAATAATTTTTTTTTATTTTTCTTTCTATTTTTTATTTTGAGGGGGCTGCAGTCCGGCAGCCCGATGCCACGAGCCGCCCCTGTACTGAGCTATTGAGTATTGTCTTGTTCTTTTATCATGTATTATTAAATATATTTAAACCTTTTAATTGTGACTGGTTTGTTTAGAGATATTTAAGCTCATAGAGTACTTGCATATGTATTTGGTGACACTGTATAGGCCGCCCCTAAATAGTCTTGCAAGTCTTGGTCACACTCACAGTTTGGATAATATTACCATCACACAGTAGGATTGGTCACCCTTTGGGAAGGGCCTTTTAGTAGCTGATAAAGAGCTGGTTGGTGGCAGTGATAACTACCTTTTAGTCTGGGCAGAAGTGAAACCTGTGCCAGGCTTTCCCAGGAGTGTGTGTGCGTTTCTATATAAATCAAATCTAAAAGTGTGTGTGTCAGCTACTTGGGCAGGGACATGAAGCACTGGTTGGACAGAGAGAGTGCTGAAGGTTTTGGCTTGACCACTTGGCTGAGATCTTAACCCTATAACTGTGCCAGTAGCGAGTCTTACTGGGGATCTGAAGAAATAGGGAGAAACCAGCCCCAGGCTGACTGTTATCTCTGTGTGCTCTTAAGGGAAACTGTACTTTATTGTGTGTGTACTTGTCATTCTCCCAATGTGTATATCCCTCACTGGTGCTAGTGGTGAGGATTGAGGCTCCTTGATTACTGAGCAAGTGCAGCGGCATCATGTATTAATTGTTTGGCAGTTGTGGGATATCCACATCACATATTAATTGTTTGGTAATGGTGAGATAGCCACATCACATATTAATTGGCTTGTAGTGGTGTGGCTATTGAATTCCTGTAGCCTGTGTACAGTGGTTACTGAAGGTGTTTGTACTCTCAGTCAGCCACACAGTGAACATTTAGAGTTCATATTATGATTGTTTTATTTATTTATTTATTTATTTTTGATAGCTTAGTTAGTCAGGGGGAACAGGCAAGCATGTCAGCAGAGGAGTATGGCAAGCTGACAAGGAGCCAGTTGGCTGAGATGTGCCAGGCTAAATGACTGGTGCATGCCAACCTGTCTAAAGCAGACATGATTGCAGCTTTAGTCACAAGCTGCATCACAAGATAGCAACCAGGAGGACAATCAGACTGGCCTTGAAGATGTACAACTCTCAGAAAATGGACATTTCAACCTTTCCACAGAGGACTTAAAAATCCAGCTATAGTTCAAGAGACTTGAGTTTGAGGCCAAGCATTTGGAAATAGAAGCAACCGAGAAACTGAGATGTCTGAAAGCTGAGAAAAATGAGAAACAGCAATGCCTGGAAGCTGAGGAGAAGGAGAGGTAGAGGCAACAATAAAAGAAGATGTTGACTCTTTGTCAGAGTCATGGAGGTAATGGGGAAAGGAGTAACTGAACCCCAGAAGCAACAAAGGTCAGTAAATTTCTTCCACAATTTGCAAAGGGGAATAATTTTGATAGTTTCATTCATATTTTTGAGAGGGCATGTGAACAGTATAATGTTGACCACGGGCTCTGGGTACTGTTCCTGACCCCCTTAGTCCACAGTAAAGCTGTAACTGTTATTTCCAAACTGTCTGATACTGACTGTTTAAATCATAATGTTGTAAAGAACTGTTTGCTAGAATGTTTTAGGTTAACACCTGAAGCTTATAGAAAAACATTTAGTAAGCATAGAAGTAAGGTAGATGAAAGTGTGTGTGAATATGTTGCTGAACTAAGCATTTATTTCCATAGGTGGGTGAGTGGATGTCAGGTCACCCCTTTCGAAGGGATGGCAGACCTTTTGGAGAGGGAACAAGCCCTTAGCACTTTGCCTGAGGATATGAGAATCTGGTTAGCTGATAGACAATGCACTACTGCAGAAGAGCTTTGGGAAGAAGGGAGACCTATATCTGGAAAGCAGGGCATCACTGCACAGGAAAAGGACACCCAGTGCTGCTCATGGGTCTAAGGGAACCCATGGTGGGCAGTCAGACTGCCCCAACATAATCTGACAGTAGCAGGGGAAGCCACTAGCCCAGGTACATGTCCAGGACCAAGAGTTAAATGTTTTAAATGCAACCAGTGGGGGCATGTAGCATATAGATGTCCATGGAGGTAAGACTGGGAACAAAAGGTGGGAGAGCCAGTAAGTGGGAGTGACAAAATTCCAATAGTAGGTTGTCTTGAGACAACAAGGGTACCAAACTACCACAATAGGTTATATCCTATCTTAGTGAATGGGAAAGAGGCCATGGCTAAGAGAAACACAGCCTCTGACCTAATCATTGCGAAACCTGCAATGGTTACAGAGGAGCACTACTGGATTGGGCAGTCTACTCCTGTCAGAGCTTTAGAAAGGATCCCATTACAAATACATTTGGTTAAAATATACTTTAATGGGCAAGAAATACAACCTAGTGTGGAGTTGAGGAAGCCTAGCACTTTTACACCCCCTCCACATCCATTGTTAATAACATATAGTAAATTAGTTGAGAATGAGTTCTCCAAAATCTATGAGAATGGAATTAGAGCAAATAAAAAGAAAAGACATAATTTGTCTTACCAGCAGAGGGTCTCGCTTAATAAACTTATGACAGACCGGTCACTAATGATTAGACCAGCGGATAAGGGAGGAGGGATAGTATTAATGGATAAGGAGCATTATGTCAGTGGGATGAAACTGATGTTGAGTGACTATGTACATTATATGCGTATTGAGAAAGAAGAAGTAGATAGGATCATTTACAGGATAGGAAATAACATGCAGGACCTATTAGTAACAAATACCATCAATACTCAATTATATGAATATATGAATGTACAGTATCCTTTGATACCTATTCTACATGGACTCCCTAAGATTCATAAAAGTATAATAAATCCACCTTATAGACCAATAGTGGCTGGTAGGGGATGGTCAACTGAACCACTATCGATATATGTGGAGAGTCAGCTTAGACCGTTAGTAGATAAGAACATTCATATCCTTAGAGATACTAAACAATTTCTCAGAGATTTGAATGATTTTCTAGTGACTCTATCAGGAGAACAGGATTTTACGTTTGTCACGATGGATGTGCAATCTCTGTTTACGGTGATTCCAAATGTGGAAGGAATTGAGATGGTTAGTGATTATTTGAAGCGTAATTCAGACATGAGACAGAATAAAATAGAGCTACTTATGTCCTTACTGGAATTAATACTTGAATCCAATGTATTTTACTTTGAGGGGGAGTACTATTTACAGAGGGATGGCGTAGCTATGGGCACATCATGTGCCAATAGCTACGCCAACCTCTTCATGGCTGAATGGGAATATAGAAACATCTTTAGTTTGGAGTCCTATAGAACATCAGTGCCATTTTTTAGACGTTTTGTGGACGATCTGTTTCTGTTATGGACTGGTACTACAGGTCAGTTGAACAAATTTATTGACGAGATCAATTCCATTAGTGGATACCTCAAGTTCACACATGAGTATTCCAATATAAAATTACCATTTTTAGATGTGTATGTGGAAAGGTTATCTAATGGTATGATCAATACTGGTGTACACAGGAAGGGTTGTCACAAGAACTCACTTCTATACAGGACAAGCATGCATCCAGGCTATATCCATCAGAACATTGTTAGAGGACAGGCAATGCGCATATCTAGGTATAATCCGACTAGTTTAGGATTCCAACAAGAGATGAAAGAGTTAGAGGAGAGGTTTTTAGCGAGAGGTTATACTGCACTAGATATATCTAAAGGATTTACTGATATAGATAAATTGAGAAAGGATAGAGCCACCCCCTATTTTAGCAGAACTCATAATGATTCCATTATGGCAACATCAAATGTGTTAGTATCCCATACTGGAGATAAAGAACCCATGAAGAACAGTGTAGCATGCTCCCTGTATTACACCAGTGACGTGGGAGATATTAAAGACGTCATTAGGTCATACTGGGGAGTTTTAACTATTGATCATACGATTAGGGATATAATAGGAGAAGCACCGAGGTTTATTTACAGGAACAAGAAGAACTTAAAAAGATTGTTATGTTACCCGTTAGATGAGGGAAACAATAGGGAGAGAGAAGAATGCAGGACGGAAAGGTGCAATAAATGTAATTTCTGTGATTATATTAATGTGGATGGTAAATTCATACATCCTGTTTCCATGAGAACATATCAGTTTCATGAGAAAGGTACATGTCAAACCACTGACGTGGTCTATTTGGCTACCTGCATGGAATGCGATGCATTCTATGTAGGTAAGACGAATAGGAAATTTAGGGACAGGATAAGGGAGCACGTCTATAACATCAGGATAGGGCTCCAGACCAATGCACTAGCTAGACATGTCATGGATAAGGGACATGATCATAGATTTCAGTTTCTAATAATGGAGAAGATTTTAATAGGACCTAGAAGGGGAGATGTCAAGACTTTTACGGAGACTAGAGAAGCTAATTGGATTATTAGATTGAAGTCTGACTGTCCCCCTGGTCTGAATAGTATGGTCTCAGTGAAACCATTCTTAAAATCTAGGAAATTACATAGATGAAATATATATTGCTTAGCTTTATTATAGTTTTCATTATATGTACATTCATTGAGCGCTTTCTACCAAATGTTTATAATATACATATTATTACATGTTTTCTAGTTAATAATATGTTTTTAAGCATGTATATATTATGTTTTTATATTTTTATATATGCATATATTTTTAAATATTGTATATGTTTTTTTCTTTCACAACTATAGATGTATTAGAGTGACAAGTTTGAGTTCAATAGAAGTCAGTATATATATTAGAAGTCAGAAATTTAATTTAATTTTAAGTTTTTAAAGTTGTTGCAGGATAGTGTGTTTCATTATACTAATATGATTGCAATGTTTATATTTTATGAATATATCTTGTGTATATGAAGATATTTTCTAGTATGTAATAATAATCCATGGCTGAGTTAGTAACGAGATATACCTTTAAATCTTAGTTTAAATGTTTTTTCCCGCCAAAGCAATATATTTAAATGAGGGTAAATGATGTTTGTTAGATGGGTCTGAAGAAGCCATATCGGTGAAAGCGCTTACCTGCATTTTATTGTCTGTTCAAGAAATAAACCGGAGTTTGGAAATTTGGAGTCGTTTTTGGTCTCTAATATATATTGGAGGTTTGATATATGCTTGACTCTGCTGCAAAAAAGACGTCAGTATTTGGTTTACCTACCCTTGTTTCTACGATCATAGAAGTAAGGTAGATGAAAGTGTGTGTGAATATGTTGCTGAACTAAGCATTTATTTCCATAGGTGGGTGAGTGGATGTCAGGTCACCCCTTTCGAAGGGATGGCAGACCTTTTGGAGAGGGAACAAGCCCTTAGCACTTTGCCTGAGGATATGAGAATCTGGTTAGCTGATAGACAATGCACTACTGCAGAAGAGCTTTGGGAAGAAGGGAGACCTATATCTGGAAAGCAGGGCATCACTGCACAGGAAAAGGACACCCAGTGCTGCTCATGGGTCTAAGGGAACCCATGGTGGGCAGTCCAGACTGCCCCAACATAATCTGACAGTAGCAGGGGAAGCCACTAGCCCAGGTACATGTCCAGGACCAAGAGTTAAATGTTTTAAATGCAACCAGTGGGGGCATGTAGCATATAGATGTCCATGGAGGTAAGACTGGGAACAAAAGGTGGGAGAGCCAGTAAGTGGGAGTGACAAAATTCCAATAGTAGGTTGTCTTGAGACAACAAGGGTACCAAACTACCACAATAGGTTATATCCTATCTTAGTGAATGGGAAAGAGGCCATGGCTAAGAGAAACACAGCCTCTGACCTAATCATTGCGAAACCTGCAATGGTTACAGAGGAGCACTACTGGATTGGGCAGTCTACTCCTGTCAGAGTTTTAGAAAGGATCCCATTACAAATACATTTGGCTAGATTTTGCCTTGACTGGGAGAGTGGAAAAGGAATCCAGAAAGTAGATGTGTTTGAGGATATCCCTGCAGATGTCCTGATAGGGAACGATTTTGATAATGCAGTACCATGTGTGCATGCAGTTATACACAGTCAGGCTTGGAGGCAAGCATGTGGGTCTGGTAGCCTGGGGGAGACCCAGACAGACTGCACACTTGCAGCCAGGAATAGTGAGGTGGTTACTTCAGGGAGGGAACTACCCTGTAGCAGTGAGACTGAAGGTCAGCTGCTTGTGAGTACTGATGTTCCCTTGGACAGAGTGACTGCAAGGGCAGAGGTGAGTAGTAGTACCCAGGCTGACAGTGAGACACCACTGTCAGAGGATACCAGACTTCCTGTGGAAGGGAAGCGGGGAACCATTATAAAGAGAGAGCTGAGACAGGCTCAGCTCTCAGACCCTATATTACAAGGCTTGATGGAGGTAGCTAGTGAGGCAACTGATTCTCAAGGGAAGGGAGAATCTGTATTCTGGGACAAAGGGTCACTGTATAGAGAGTGGACCCCTGAGGGAGGGTTAGAGGGGGTGAGAGAATACAGCAGTTTGTAGTACCCGGAGCCTATCGTCTGGCACTTCTAGCTAACCCATGATATTCCATTTGCAGGTCATATAGGCATAAAATTACAAATAGAAGTATTGTACAGAACTTCTATCGGCCTGGGATTTCCAGAGATGTAATAGGGTACTGTAGGACCATAAGCAGTACCAGAAAATAGGCAAGGCAGCTCTTTTGATGTTATTGAGGAGCCATTTCAGGGGGTAGCTATGGATATTGTGGGGCCTCTGAGTACCCCAAGTTCCACAGGGAAAACGTATATCATATCCTAGTGGTAGTAGGTTATGCTACCAGATACCCTGAGGCAGTGTCTCTGTCCTCCGTTGAGGCAGAAAAGGTGGCAAATGCTTTGTTAGAGATTTTCAGCAGGGTAGGTTTCCCAAAAGAAATGCTGACTGACAAAGGTGCCAATTTCATGTCAGATCTGCTGGCTTGTCTGTGGAAGTACTGTGGGGTGAAGTACCTAAATACTAAGCCCTACCATCCCCAGACTAATGGTCTTGTTGAGAGGTTAAAATCTACATTCAAGATGATGCTACTGGCACTTGCAGACCAGTTTAAGAGGGAGTGGGACAAATATTTGCCCCATCTGTTGTTTGCTTACAGAGAGGTGCCCCAGGAATCCACCAGTTTTTCACCCTTTGAGTTGTTGTATGGGCATAGGGTGAGGGGACCTCTTGATTTGATTTGAGATGAGTGGGAGGGTGAGTGTGAGTCCCACAAGTAGTCTGTTGTGGCATACATCATAAACCTCAGGACAAGACTCAGGGAACTCATTGGCTTGGCCCAGGAAAACCTGGCAGAAGCCTAACACCAGGAAAAGGTCTGGTATGACAGGAATGCTCAAGCTAGAGATTATGCTGTAGGGCAGCAGGTAATGGTTCTCATTCCTGTCAAACACAACAAGCTGCAGGCAGCTTGGGAAGGACCCTACAAGGTGGTAAGGAAGGTCAGTGATGTTAACTACATGGTAAAACTACTAGACAGGAGCCAGGGACACAAATTGTACCATGTTAACATGATGAAACCTTACCATGATAGGGAGGCCCTTGTGCCAAGTATTTGCAGTGGATTGCAGGAGGAGTCTGAGGGGGATCTGGTGACTGATCTCTTCAGTGAGGCTTGGACTGAAACCTCAGTGGAAGGGATATCAATGTCCCAGCAGCTATCCCCTACCCAGGTTCGAGAAATGCAGGCAGTGTTACAGGAGTTTGGGGACATGTTCACTGGGAAACTAGGATGCACCCTCTGGTGCAGCACCATGTGGATACAGGACCCCAAAGGCCTATTAAGCAGGCCCCTTATAGGGTGCCTGAGAGAGTCAAACAGATTCTGGGGGAAGGGATACAGGAGATGTTGGAACTAGGGGTAATTCAGGAGTCCAGCAGTCTCTGGGCCCCTCCAGTGGTGCTGGTAACAAGGAAAGATGGCAGCACCAGGTTCTGTGTGGACTACAGGAAATTAAATAGTCACACAGAGTCAGATGCTTACCCCATGCCTAGGACAGATGAAGCCCTAGAGCAGCTGAGTGGGGCTAAGTATCTTACTACCATCGATCTTACCAAGGGTTACTGGCAGGTGTCCTTGACTCCCAGTGCTAGAGACAGGTCAGCCTTTGTGACTCCTTTTGGCTTGTATGAGTTCACAAAGATGGATGAAAAATGCCCCAGTGACTTTCCAGAGGCTGGTAGATTGTATCCTATCAGGAGCAGGAGATTTTGCCCATGTTTACCTAGATGATATTGCCATCTACAGCCATTCCTGGCAAGAGTACCTTCAGCATGTCAAGGAGGTGCTGGGCAGACTGTAGAGGGTAGGGTTGACAATTAAGCCCAGCAAATGTCAATTGGGTATTGTAGAGGTCTCCTATCTGGGACATAGATTGGGGAGTGGTAAGATCAGGCCAGAACTTGCCAAAGTGGAAGCCATTCAGGCATGTCCTGCACCAGTTACCAAAAAGCAGGTGAGGGGATTCTTAGGGACAGCAGGGTATTCCCAAAAGTTTGTCAGGTTTCTTCTGAGGGAGAAGAGCACCCAGTGGTTTATCTTAGTCGTAGGGTCCAACCCAGGAAGGAGTGCTATGCATCTGTAAAAAAGGAATACCTAGCCAAAGTGTGGGCACTGCAGAAACTTCAGCCTTATCTGTATGGAAGGAAATTCACTGTAGTTACAGACCACAATCCCTTAACATGGCTACATCGAGACAGCCAGCAAAATGCCAAGTTACTAAGGTGGAGCCTAGGGTTGCAAGCATATGATATGACAGTGCAGCACCACCATGGAGTTAGCAATGCCAATGCAGATGGGCACTCAAGACAGGGAATGGGGTAAGGTATTTCCAGATAGGCTCAACCCTCTCAAGCAATGTTTCTCAAGGGTCACTTGAAAAACTAGCTTGAGTTTTCAGGGGGTGGGGGTGGGGGGATTGTGAGGCTGCCAGCCCAGCTAGCTGGACTTTTGTAAATAATCCTATGCCATTTCTGAATATGAACATGATTCATATGCTTGTCTTACAGCTGTAAGAGAACTATATATTATGTGGATATTAAACTATGGTTATAGAAATGCGTGTTGAACTGTATGTTATGTACTGAGCTTCAAGAATGTAAAGACAGTGTACCTTACTGGAAAAGAACAGAAATGTATATAAACTATATCCCTATGCAAATGTATGTTTTGATGGTAGAGGCTGGAACATACAGAGTTAACTTGCAAACCCTCAGGAAAATAAGTTGAAAAGTAAAATGTTTTACGACTGTGTTTCAGTGCAGTAAGCAGACACAATGTCTAGAGCTACAGGTTTTCCTATTGTCCTGAAACAAAAATAATTACTAGGTTTAAAATGTAAAGTATTTTATAGCTCTGTGACTTCCTAGCAGCTGCACATCTGAGAGATAAGTATTTTTGACACAGAGGTGCTAAATTCTAAGTATCTGTTTAGCCTGGGAACAGGAAGCAGATGACAAATAGTGATGTCATCCAAAGCTGACCCTGCAGTAATGTTTTGATATTAATTTGGGAACTCTCTCAGAGACTGTCCGTTTTGTATTTGTCCTTGGACCTAGAAACATCCATTCAGCACTTCTCATCTGCATTTGCCTTGCTCTGTAATAAGATTTAGGTATAATATTTATTTTAGAGATAGGAATATAGTAAAGATTATTTTAGATGTTTTCTTTATTTATCTGAGACTGTTCTGCTTCTGCAATGTTGTTTTAAAATATTTCCTATGATTCTGAACTCTGCAGTCACTGTGCTGAGTTATTGAGTATTGTCTTGTTCTTTTATTTATTATTAAATATATTTAAACCTTTTAATTGTGGCTGGTTTGTTTAGAGATATTTAAGCTCTTACAGTACTTGCATATGTATTTGGTGACACTGTACAGGCCACCCCTAAATAGCCTTGCAAGTCTTAGTCACACTTACCATTTGGATAATAGCAACATCATACAGTAGGATTGGTCAACCTTTGGGAAGGGCCTTATAGTAGCTGATAAAGAGCTGGTTGGTGGCAGTGATAACTACCTTTTAGTCTGGGCAGAAGGGGGCATAGTTAGTAAACCTGTGCCAGCCTTTCCCAGATGTGTATATTTGTATATAAATCAAATTTCAAAGTGTGTGTGTCAGCTACTTGGGAATCGTGAGTGCATGCGTGATTTGATGAATCCTGGCACCTGACAGGCAGCTGACCATGACTTTCTACTTGTCCAACCTAGTGAGTGGGACATCTGTGTGTCTCACTATTGAGTCTCCAATGACAAGAAAACTTGGTTTTTGAGTGTTATGCCTTACAGGCTTGGTGGGTGAGACACTGGTGTTGTCATGTGTCATAGGTGCTGTGGGGACTGTGTTAGCTGTAGCAGTTTTATGTTTTGGAGGTGTCTGGTGTTTCGGTAAGTTTTTTGTGAGTGCCTCCACATATGTGTCTGAAAGCTGGCAGCTCAGCCAGATAGAATTTTGTAAATAATTCTATGTCATTGTAAATATTAATATGTTCCACAGGCTTGTTTTACAAATGTAAAAAAACTGTGTTATGCGCTGAGCTTCAAGATTGTAACCACAGTGCACCCTGCTGGAAGAAAGCAAAAATGTGTATAAACTCTATGCCTATGTAATGTATGTTTCATAGAAACTGGGACATACAGAGTTAACTTGCAAACTCTGAGAAAATAAGTAAAGAATATTTATGACTGTGTTATTTCAAGCTAAGAGACAGGATGTCTAGGATAGGAGTTTCTTCGTATTGTCTCAAGACAGAGGTAATTACTAGGTTTCACATGTAAAGTGTTTTTGTATTGCTCTGTGACTTCCTAGTAGCTGTATATCTGAGAGATAAGTATTTTTGACAGCGACATGTTAAATTCTGTTGGTATCTGTTTAGCCTGGGAACTAGATGCAAGTGTCAAATAGTGATGTCATCTAACTAACCCAGCAGTAATGTGTATTATTAATCTAAGAACTATCTCAGAGAGAAAGAGAGTGCATTTTGTATTTTGTTCTGAATCTGACAACAACTCACCAGCACTTTGTCTTGCTCTGTAAGTAAGACTTAGGTCTTAGTATTTCTCTTAGAGATAGATAGGAATATACTAAGATTAGTGCAGATGTTTTCTATATTTATGTGAGACTGTCCTGCTATGTTATTTTAAAGTATTTCCTGTGAATTGTGAACTTTCTAATGTCACTGTGTTGAGTTAATAAGTATTGTCTTGTGCTTTTATTATTTATTATTAACTATATTTAAACCTTTTAACTGTGGCTGTTTTGTGTAGAGATAATTTAAGCTCCTAGAGTACTTGTATGTATTTGTTGATACTGTACAAGCCACTCCTAAACAACCTTAGCCTTGGTTACACTGTTTAGATAACAGTAACATTACACAGTAGAATTGGACACCCTTTGGTAAGGGCCTTTGTAGTAGCTGATAAGGGTGGTTGGTGGCAGTTGGTAGTACCTTATAGTTTGGGCAGAAGGGGGTATAGCTAGTGAACCTGTGCCAGCCTTCTCCAGGAGTGTCTGTGTTTGTATATAAATCAAATCTGAAAGTGAGTGTGTGTGTGTGTGTGTGTGTGTGTGTGTGTGTGTGTGTGTGTGTGTGTGTGTGTGTGTGTGTGTGTGTATCAGCTACTTGGGCAGGGACACGAAGCACTGGTTGGACAGGGAGGGTGCTGGAGGTTTTGGCTTGACCACTCAACTGACATCTGAACTCTATAGCTGTGCCAGTGGGGAGTCTTATTGGGGATCTGGAGAGAGATAGAGAGAAACCAGCCCAGGTGACTGTGATCGCTGTGTTCTCTTAAGGGAAATTGTACTTTACTGCGTGTGTACTTGTTATCCTTCCAATGTGCATATCCCTTACTGGTGTTAGTGGTAAGGCTTGAGGTTCCTTGATTACTGGGCCAGCACATGGGTGTCACAATGTGGATTTACATGTTGGATGCATACTATGTGTATGAGTAGTGGTATGTGTATGAGTCGTGGTACTATGTGAATATGTAGTGGTGGGTCAAATTGGCAACCTTCTTTGTGTTACTGTTATGAGTGAGACAGAGCATGGATTCTAGATTATTGGTGTAAATGCATCTCTTGCACTCTGTACTAGTTTACTAGATTACGTTATTAGTAGAGGATTGTCTGTGTACATGAGACAATTGCTACACTGCCTCAGGAGACCCAAGTCAACAAGGTAAGTAGGAGAAATAAGGGCAGTCCAACTGTCCATAATGCTGGATTGAAGACTGTTGTCACTAGAAGTGACTTTATAGAAATGATCACGAAGCAGCTCAGTAAATGGATATTTCTGCCTGGGTTTAAGGGAAAATGTAACTGCCTGGCTTTGGTGCACCATTGCTTGGTAGTCTGCGGTGCTGTGCAATGAGCAAACAAGCAGAAGCCTGTTCAAATGCAGGGCCTAAATACCAGAAGCAAAAACTTGGAAAAAAACTCAAAAAGATTCAAAAGGACCAATGATGATGCTTATTCCAAGCCCTAGACTAGCCTCCCTTTACCAGACAGGTCCCAAATCAACACAACTCATATGTAATAAAATAATGAAAATAATAAAATAAATCACTGTAGTAAAGGAAACTGTTTTTAAGACAATAAATATATCATAAATGAAGTAACAAAATGACTTGGGAAGGTGAAAAGATCTAGGACTTTTATGTTAGTCTAAATTTCAGAATATGAAGAAACAATTAATGTACCTTTTAATGAAAAGTGAACCGATTCTATAAACTTAAGATGCTTTGTACAGCACTGTGCAAACCTGCATTCAATAGATGCAGGCACTTTGAAGTTTTACTCCTAGCAATCCTGCTCAGAGCCATACACATTAGCTAGCTATGCTAAAGGTGCTAGCTATTTACGTATGATCAGTTTAAGCTACTGTAAGCTGTCTCTGCCTTCAAAGTGTGCCTCCAATAGTTAACTGTTACAAATGTTTTTGGAACCCGAAAGTATATTATATTCTGCACTCATAGCACTTGCTATATACTCAGACAGTGTAGCAACTCTTTGTTATGACTGTAGAATACTGGATGAACTATAAACAACTGGAAGAAAATGGAATGAGACTGGAATGAATGTCTTTATCTGTTAATTACCCAGAATGGTGCTGAACAGATGCTAGTCACTCATTTACAGGCCAAATCTGCTTGTACTTTTCAGAATAGTCTGCACACACTGTAGTTTGGTTAAGAATGCTTTACTATGTACAGTGAAGGTAGATGTCAAGGATATCTGAATACTGTTTCCAATAAAAGTGCTGATAAACTGAAACAGTCCCCTACATTCATATTCATATTTATTTTCTAAACTGAAAAGTCTGCATTCATATTTTTCTTTCCTCCTGAATAGTATAATGAATATTCTGAAATGCTATTTGGCCTGACTTCTGTACTCATACCTGAGTGTTTGTATTGCCTTGTTAGGACTGCACTGCCATGACTTTCAACGTATCAGTCCAAAAATTAACTAACTGTGAAGTATTTCCTAATAATAATACCAAAGCCCTGTAAGTTTCTACCAGCCTCTTTAGCCTTGGTTTCTAAGCTTTGTAGCATACAAACATAATGTGTTTGTACTGAAAGGTGCAGCAAATTCTGTTCTTGTCAGTATTCTTGACTGAAGGTTACTTTCACTGACTGAATATGCATTCACTGAAACTCTATGCAAATTGTGAAACCTCTTTTAATATGGCTGCATTTCTAGACTTATGCAAAGAGAATACTGCATTTTTGTACATTTAAATGACACCTGACCTAACAACTTCTCTTGACAATACCTGAACACACACAGGTATCTTAATTCCTTAGTTACTTTAAAATATGAAATATAAAATGCAGACATAGGCTTAAAGTTACATTTTCAGGCCTATACCACATCTATTCCACTAACTGTACTTATGGAGGATTTATTCTGTAACAATTGTCTCTGAAATTACTGAAATAGTATTTACTTCTGTAACTACTTTATAAGTCTGTTAATATGGTCTGCAAAGGATACTATAATAATCATTAGAACTAATATAAAATAAGTTTTCTTTATCTGGTAAATCAACTTGCAATTTTAATTTAGACTACTAGGGGTCTATTGAGCATCTACATTCTGTTTGGATTAAAGTCTCTTAACATTATGATTTAATTATAACTGGGCAATTCTTTAACATGTTATAACTGATAAACTCTCTTTTTTACACCTGTACTATATGTATCTTGAAGCATAATTACCATATACTGCATTAACTTGTGTCTGCAAGTTTCAGCTTCATTTGTTACTAATAATCCTGTGTATTTACCTTTTTAATTTCTGTGAACTGTAACAGATGTAAATATCTATGTGCATTAATAGTAGTAGTACCTTTACTAAAACCTATGCTTTTTGTATTTCAGATCTCTACCTTTGCATACCCTGTCAGTGGGGGGAATTTAATAAAGCCTACATATTTTTTTTCCATGTTGGCATCATGCCACGCTGCTTACATGGGCGTGAACATTTTTAGGTTCAGTAAGCACTGCTGAGCAGCCCACAGGCACGTACCAACACGAAAACTTCCGTGGCATGATAATCACCTAATAAGCAGGTGAATTTTATGCAAATGAGGCAGGTAGAGTGATCCAGCAAGCAGATAGCGATCTGTTCAGACACTGTGACAGTGTCCATAGTGTATGCAGAAAAATTCCATGTGGAGGAGTGTAGACAGGCAAAAGGGGTTGTAAAAATGCAGATATATGGATAGAAATATCATACCATATACACATATGAATGAAACTATTATCCTGTATGTTGGAAAAATTAAAGGAAATAAGTTAAATTATTATTTTTTTATATAATCTGGGCATGTTTGCGTGGCTCATCGCAGTGTACAAACATGCTTTATAGAAAAAAAAAATTGGAAAAAAATTAGTATTATGTGACAGAAATGTATTACCGACCTTGCATAGAGTCCCTACAATGGCACATTGGTGCTATTGCTAACATGGTAGGGCTATGACACATGTAGTTTCCAGGCTGTGAGCATGGATACCTATGTAAATGAGGTGGTTACTGAATAGCAGAAAGGAGTAATCGTGTCCACATATTCCCTTCGTGTAAGCTTAGACTTGTTGCTGTTTACACAGGATGTAGCTGACAAAAGGGGGGGTGTCTACTAACTTCTAAGCTTATTTCAGCTTAGGTGCATGTCTTTGCATGGTGTGCCAATTGGCCGAGAATGCCACCTACAGGGAGTGTATCCACTAACTTCTAAGCTTTGTTTACCTTCCCTGCACATGTTTATGTGGTGCACCGCCACACTCAGCATGTTTTAAAAAATGTATTTAATTAGTTTTGACCCTTGTTTAAGCTAAAAATAGGGCCACTAAATTATATTGTAGGCAGGTGGAATGCATCATAGTTAGCCAATCACACATTCTGCACCTACAGCAGAGCTCTATAAAGTATGTATACATCCTACATTCTGACTTTTCCCCAATACTCTGGACCATTGCAGTACAAACTTGGGAATTTTAACTGAGATAATGCTAGGGGTGGCAGCAGGTCTCCTACACCTGCATATAATAGATACTGAAGTCAATGCTGCTGCTGACAATAGGCCTAGAAAGAGAAGGAGAAGACTGTTCAGGCCCAGGGTAACCTTCCAGGAGCTACATAAGCTGGAGATTGTAGAGCACTACAAGGTGGAGAGGGACAAACTACAAGAACTCATTGAGCTGGGGCACCCTCAACTCAGACCCAGTGCCAACAGAGGGGAACCCATCCCAGTGAAAACAAAGGTATGTGTAGCCCTTAGGATACTGAGACAAGGGCCAGTGATATGCAACACTTCTACCACATAGCACACTACCCAAAAGTACTGAGTGCCATATATTGCACTTCTGTACACATCAAGACACCACCCGATGAGGAGGATAGAATCTATGTCAGCCACAAGGGGTACCACTCCATCAACTGCCAAATTGTGTGCAATGCCCAGGAGATTATCCTGCATGTGTGTGCTGGCAGCCCTGGCAGTTATCACAACTCCCATATCTGGCACCATAGGGGGGACATCCCACACGGCCATTTACTGAGGGAAGCTGGCTACACCCTGGAACTGTCGATGATGACACCCACTAGAAATGCACACACACCCATGGAAGAATATCATAATGAGGCACATGCACAAACTAGGAACATCAATGCATCTGATGGAGCCCTGCAGTACTCTCCAGCCACATGTGCACATATGTTCACAGTATGTGCTAGGCTACACAATATGATCCTGTGGAAACAGCTGCAGCAGGATCAGCAAAGGGAAGGGATACACAGCCCCCCACCAGTGCCTAAGTCGTCACAGCCACAGTCACAGGAAGACTTGGAGGAGGAAGCCCTGATGATGTCCCTGTAGGCAGATGCAGGTGTGCCCAGTACATCTTGGCTTTAGCTAAGAGACAATGCATAGCACATTCACTGAAAACTTAGAACCCTAGGGACTGACATCTTACTCCTACTCACATACATATATTAAAATTGATGCTGGGCAACCCACACAACCTGCACCTATTCATGTATTGGCTGTCTACTGCTTGCATCAGACAGATTCTGCCCTGAACTACAGTTCTGTCAACTGCTGCATTCACAAGTAAGTCCCTAACCTACACACTACTTGTAAGGATTACTATAATGCTGTACTGTATATATGAATCTGCTGCATTTATGCAAGGAAATATAGTGAGCTATTTGGACACAAGTAAGATCCACATTGACCTACAGTTACCCAGTCTACTAGTATGTGTTTCTTAATATTCACTAGGCCTCATGGTTGGAATATGCACTACATTAGTCAAGGGAGATGTTAAACAGTGGGGTCACAATATATTTGGTATTTGGACTACTCTGTATCCCAGAAGAAAATGTGGTATTGTTCCTCCACACCCCGCACAATAGTTGTTCTATATAACTGGTTTAACAGTAAGCCATCAATGGTATATCAGCAGTCCAGGCAATCTCAGGGCAGTAACATAGAAATCAATCACACATATTGTATGTCTCACTTAATGCAAGAATAACAACGTACATATGTATGCCGTTGATTGTGTGATAAATGACTACTCTCTGCTGGCAGCTTGAGTGGTGTAGTGGACTAGGAAAGTTAGCATGGGTGATGCTGTTGATGGTTCAAATCTGGAAGTATCCACATATTTTGCATGTGAAGTATTATTATGTTGGTGTTTTCAATGACTGTCAGTTTGTGTGTGGTGCAACATTATGAACCTCTGTCACATATTAATTACATCAGACAGACGGAGAATGCCATGGACATTTTGAGTGAGGTGCAGTACTGCAGAAACATGGACAAATAGTGTCTGTAACACACAAAATACTGGACTGGAGTACAGGTAGGTGTAGGCCGAAGTCGCTTTATAAGTACTGACAGTCCCACTGGGTATGCCTATACACTTAGATAAAACTAGCACAATCCTGTTGCCTCTTGATCAAAATCACCTGTTATGTATAGATATGTCTATACATACATACATATATGTATACTTATCCATCTGTCACTATCTCTCTCTCACATACATGGTATATCTATCTCTATGTATTTTCAAATACATATAACCTATATATGTGTGTGTGTGTATGTGTGTGTGTGTGTGTGTGTGTGTGTGTGTGTGTGTGTGTGTGTGTGTGTGTGTAGATTGTAGATATAAATATATATATATATATATATATATATATATATATATATATATATATATATATATATATATATATATATATATATATATATATATATGTGTGTGTGTGTGTGTGTGTGTGTGTGTGTTCCCCTGCCAAACAACTGTGAATCCCTCATTGGCTGTCAAACTGCAATAGTTATGCACGTTTTGGCCCTGTAAGTTGCTGCTGACTTCCAAACTGCCCTTTTCTACAAGGCCTGTTGATGTCATTTACCTTAAGACTACTAGCTGCCATTACAGTATCAAACTTAAGCTGTGGTGCATGTGATAACTATTGCGATCTATAGTGCATAAAACTACATAAGTAGGGGTTCTAATCTCACTCCAAGCCACTCGGTGCATGTGAGTATGTCCATATGGCATAACAATGATCACCTCAGTAAGTGAGAAACAGTAGGGTTTTGCAGAATTTTATTTGTAGCAGGTGATGTGGCCCTCCAAATGCCTGACCAGAACTAGGCCTGTTGATGTCATCAAGCATAATATGTCCTAAACCAATGAGGTGTGTTGCATGCATGACATACTGTGATCTATAGTGAGTACCATTACATAGGTAAGTGTTCTAATCTACATAATGTACATGTATCTCATGTCTGCCTATGTATTCTTTGGTTATACAATTTATGTACTCTTGTTTTACTTGTATTATTGTATCTGATAACTCGGAGCTTATCTCCCCGGGCCACCACTGACAATGGACATGGCTCCAGTTGGACTATCCCGGTCAACAAATGTAAAATAAAATAAATAAATAAAGCAAACTTGCACTATTTGTGTGCCATGCTGTGTCCTGTAAGCAGTAATTGGAAGTGGTGCTATCCTCATTATAGCCATGTTTGTGTGTGTGGCTGGTAGAGCATTTTACATCAGCTTATGGAACCATAGGACATTTGAACTTCACTAGCATAATGGCCATAAAGCCATTGCAATCATAGACTACTGAATACCTTTATTTACATGATCAGCACATATTGTCCCAGTCCAAGAGGGACACAGGCAGAAGCCCTGTGGTGAAATGATTGTCACCCAGACAATCATATAGATGGCATGTGCTGAGGTGCACTGAGGTGCTGTGCTTGCCATTAGCCAGGGTTCTGTTTCAAAGGTGTGTTAAAGTCTGCTAGACAAATCTCTCCCACCAGCATATATTATTAACATCACATACTAGGCTAATGTCCTTAAGAGTGATTAATCCATGTACTATACCACCTACAGGTATGCAGCATTTACAATCAAGCACAGTCACACACTGCCCCATATGCAAGGCAGAGATCACCTCTGAGTAGTCTATATGCCACAGGCTACAATGACACTCATTTCAGATGATCACCATTGAACACATACTGTTGTGTGCAAGTGCCAATACTGCTTGGAAAGTTCCATTATCAAATGGCCATTGCACTCAAACATTAGCATGCTGAGAGAAGAGTACATGGAGGTAATGAGTATGTCAATTACAGGTGATTGTGTCCTCAGCTATGACATATGATTCCCATCATACCATCACTGGGGATACATGGTGATCACAGGTATAAACCTGTGTGGCCAGATCTGTATGCTCAGTTCTTTTGCCCCTGTGTATGTACATCACATGTTACAATGTATGTGCTACTTACCAGGTACATAGGTGTTAGTAATGGAAATGATACTACATATATATTTGCATGGAGTTTATGGTCATTAATGTCAACAGGCATTTGTTCATCAATACCCTCTTGTAGGATATTGACATAACTCACAGACTCCATGAGTGCTCACAGTTTGCAGGCATCAGCCAACATTGTTAGCCACAGATATTCAGTATTCACTTGTAATGTTGTTAAATGGATTCCAAGCAGTAGATGACCCAGGACTTAGCCCTCTTGAACACTGCTGCTTACAGATCAGATATTGGAGGTTGATGTCCCTTTGTTGAGTATGTGTGCCATTAATGGGCCACTTAGTGACCCCTACAATGATAGTACCATGGGTGCCTAAGTGGGTGTTTTATAAATGATGCCCGAGTGGGTGATATAGTCAGATAGCTTGGCTCAGTCCAGAAGGTTGTATGCCCTAATGTCCCATCACCCAGATCCTTGGTGACTGCCTCAGAAATGTCCATCACATTTAACAGTCATGATCTCCCTGTCAGAAATACAAACTGTGTACAGTCAACTGTGTGTAGATCACATATATGTGTGCTGATCAGCTCCACGATGATTGCCCCTACAGCCATACAGATATGGATACTCAGGCAAAGAGATCTATAGTTCTGGTGGTCAGTGCATGCACCACCTCTGTGCAAGGGTATAACAGTTAAAGTTGTCCAGCAGGCTGCAGTACAGCCAGTGGTTTCGGTATGATTGCAAGGTGTTCCCAGTGGTATTAGTAATCTATGACACATCCCATGTAGGATGCAGCCAGGAATGTTAGCATGTCCAATAGATGCTGTGTATCCTCCATAGAGAGGCCATTTATGACCTGCACTGAATATATAGAAGTTATGGGACAGGTTTTCAGAAAGTCATGTGTAATATGTTGTAGTGACAGGGGACTGAAGTTGACACAGAACTTGTGGGACTACTGGTTAGCTATGAGTACAGGCCCTTTATATGTGGCATCATAATGTATGAGTTAACCAAAAATCTGGGCCTGTCATTTGAGGTTACACATGTAACTACACTGTGCATTGTGGTTAGTTTTTGTGTGGGTGGCTAATTTTGTCACTTACTGTGTCTACACAACATCACAACAACACTATGCGCTTGTTTCAGTTGAGGAGAGTGTGCCTCCATTTTAGGGAGGGGCACCCTCTCCCCAACTGTCACACAACACTGTCCACCTCTTATTGTACAGCCTGATAATGGCAATTGTCCACCAGGCAGGTTTGCTGTGCCATGAGGAGCCTGTGTTCCTTCTGTCAGGTACAGTCAAGTTCATGCATTTGTAATGCTGCTGGCATAATGAATGGGTGTAGAGCTCTGCATACTTGCTTGTTCTATCAGAGGGGGGAGGTGCAGTCAGTCTATGTAAACCATCCCACAGGAGTTTATAAATGGCTTTATTGAAATATATGTCTGCATTGTCTGTGGGGGGGGGGGGTTAGTGCTGGTAGTTTTAATGACACTGATCTGTGGTCAGATTCCACCATGGAGGACCTCACATTGGGGGGCTGCAGTGGTTACCCATATTGGTAAACACATGATGCAGTATGTTGGTTCCCCTTGGGGGGATGTCATGGCACTCCTAACCTTTGGGCAAGTGAGCTGCAGCATGACTAAGCAACACAGTTGGTAGTCACTCAATGCCACCCCACACCATGGTGTAATGATCTATCATAATAGACACATGTATATACAAATACACACAATGGGTGTCTGGATTCATGGAGCTGCTCCTGTAGATGGCTATTGCTTGATTATGTGCCCTTCCAGTACTGAATGGCACCTGCAATGTCTCCGGGAAATCAGTGTTTCACAAAATCTGGATGTGTATCTATCCTTGAAGAGTATCTATCCACCACCTGCATTACCTTGAACAATGTCATTTTGAGGTGTAAAGATGTGGATGGACATGTAGTCTAGTATGGCTGTGGTGCTGTTCACAGCCTTGAACCAGATGTCCTTGACTGCACATATGTCTTCATAATCTAGGGTGGGGACACATTTCACAGAGTAGGGTTCAGTGTTGCCATACCCACTGTGTAGCAACATTACCTGGCTGTTTTATAAAGATGGTGTTCTCATTGCCACCTTTTCCCTGAACAGTGCATCTAAGATGCATTGTGGGGGTGTCAGTAACCTTAGCTGGTACTCCAAATCTCAGGGGTGAGAGATGAAGACCATTACTGGTGAAGCACTGATGTCTGTTGAGCAAGGCATCCCAGGCAGACATGTAGTAGATCCTCTTACAATGACACCACATGCTAAGGCAATTATTGATTTCCATAAATTTTCATGTGTATGGAGTCATCATCCTAGGTGAGGGTCAACTGCAGCTGAAAGCTATGCATATACCTGTGAGAGACACAGACTGGCTAAGCACATTCGTGTATCTGCATACAGGCTGGTGATGTATGTCCCTAGTCGTACACACCTGCAAGAACTATGATGTCAACATTATGTTAACTGATATTCCTTGATTTGTGGCAATGTGTGGTAATCCCTATTGTGTCACCCCACTGGCAGCTATCTGTGATCTTTCCCATATGTATCCACTTGACACAGACATCAATGTATCTCACGATGTAATCACCTCTGACTAAGAAGTGTGATTTTGTGTTTTTCCTCAGGTGTTTGAGAGAGCGGTGCATGCGGTATTACATGTACTGTGCACTCCAGAAGCCAGGATGTTCTGAGGTGTCTGGCAATGTGTCTGGTAAGGAGCTGCAGACATGCATGTGTGTGGAATGTGGGTGTAGGTGGTGCAGGATGTGAGATGTGCATATTGGCATAGTTCTCAGTGCCATATGTAATGACTGCTGTTGGAGACACCATGGCAGGAAGGTTGGAAATGCAGTCACATCTGTCACATGTTGTATTTGTGTGTCATAGGAGTAGAAGGGAAAGGGCAGTTCCAATATCTCAGCAGAAGGTTCTGCAAAGTTAGGATCATGCTGCCTCACTCTTGGGGTTGGCAGCCTGATATACAGTGTTTGTAGGCACACCTTGCATTGAAAATGTGGATGCCTGTGCATGCATAGAAGACTTGTTCAACTTTGCTGACATTATGTTGGCTTGGCAAGCGTACAATGCCTGTCAAGCAACTAGGCAGCACACTGGTTGTTGCGTGACATGATGTGGAAACACAGACATGTGTTTCAGGTACATAACTGTACAGTATGACATGCCTAGGACATGTGGCAGGTGGACACACATTGGCCAAATGTGGTCAGTCTGCTGCAGTAGGCTTCACAGCCGTGTCATGCAGATATCCACCAGTAATCTGTTGAAGGGCAGGATGTATGACTAGCTGTGAAATTGTCACCTATGATGGCTCACTGCCAGTGTGCTGATTGTTTCAACAAGACTTGACATCTATGTCACTGGGCATTGTACATCATATTGTGGTGCTACAGCAGTGCTACTAATCCCCCTCTTGTTAGCTCCCTAGTGACATACCACCAATGCTGGAACACAAGGCATAAGACATGCAAAAAACAACTGAGTGCCCAGGTTGCTAATCAAGGCATCTACCAGGAAAGGGTATTTGTGAAGCCTACAGAGCCTTTCATGATGTGGAACAGCTATGTGGATGAACAAACAGGCTGTATCCTGCTTGTCATCATGGGCATCATAGTAACATTTTCATTGTGATGACAGAAAATGTATCGGAGCATGGAATCCTATGTGAGAGTGATGTTGGTGAGACCAACATTAGTAGTTGCCAGGCACCAGCAATTCCATGGACTCCTATACTTAACACAGTCTTCACAAGGTAATTGTGTCCTTCCAGTACACAAAGCTTGGGTAGTGTTCAACTGCAGAATACTTGTGTAAAATCCCCACCTTACCTTCACAGGGTATACATATTAAACTTCCCTAATGTGTTTGTCTGCACTCTGTACAGACATCTTGGATGACTCTCTTCTTGGAATATGCTGGAAGTAACTGCATTACTTAGTTGCAAAAAGGACAAATAGCATGTAGTGCCAAGCAGTGTCCCCAGGTCTCTGAGTCATGTGACATGAAATGCCATGAAAGGAGTTAGCATGGATACAAGCAGTAACACTGTCATACACCTACTGACACTGGACCAAACACTGTTATGCTCAAGGCCAAATCATGCCTACCAGCTCTAACTGGTGGGTGCCATTGAGTGTTACACTATGCAATGGATGACGAGAATATTACTCGCTCTACTTACCATGGCCTGACAAGGTGTTTGACAATATTAGGCCAGCAGGCCTTGCTGGAAACTGTTTAAGTTATCTACAGAGTATTATGTCAGCTGGTGGATAGACAAGTGTCTAGCAGTCATAATCTGGGAAGACAGCATTGGGAGACCTACACTGCAATGATTCCAGTCACCAGTGGATTTTCCCAGACATCATTAATGGCGTAAACCCTTCTAGCCATTCCCTCTTTGCAGTCACAGCCACTGTCAGTGACCTCTGACTGACTACATTAGCAGGTGATTGCATATCAGGAACTGTCACTGAATCCCACGCAGAACCAACAGTTATCCAGGATGGTCTGAGACACAGATTCAGTTATTGTCTGAGCCACTAACAAATACTAAATGCCAATGACTGCATAATGCTATCCTTTGGAAAGTCATCCACCCCTTGAAAATATAGTAGTGTCCGCACACCACACACAGTTGAGTCATTACTCATGGACTTATGGACACAGAGAGTAATGTAGCCCTTGACTTTCACTGGTCAGTAAGATGTGGGGGGTGCATTCAATGTTGTACAACCTAAACAGAAAGGTATGTGATGTAAATCCCAGACTGTCATTACACTGAATGCGGCACTCATCACAGCTATCATTGCATACAATAGCACCCCTGCTATGTCAATACACAGGCATATCTTACAACTGTAACAGCCATACAGGTTCCATGGTATACCAGTACACATTGCAGATAACATATCCTATGGAGTCCATGTCATGACTATACATGTGTAGTCTGTCTCATTAATGCTGTGGAGGGGATGTGTATGGCTGCCATACATGCAAGTGTCAGATCCCACTGTGTGCCTCCTGCATATCCATGATAGGACTAACACGTCTTACCTGTTCTACACACCTACAGCATCACTGTGGTATAAACAGTACATGCTGGAGAGACAGATATGTAACACAGACAGTACAACCTTTATGTAACAGGCCCCCCATGCGTTTAAAGCACACATCTGCTGTGATACACATCATGTTCAGGTTACACAATTGGATGCAGAATGATACAATCATAGCTGCTGTCAGACAAATGTCTATACTGGACACATGAAATTTGTAGATGGGTTATCTCCAGCACCACAGCTTGCAGATGTGTTAGCTCCCAAAACCCCGGTGACACTTATCAAGGATATCTGACATTTGCACAAATTAGGGACACATGAGTACGCTGAATGATGCCATTGTCCTTGTTAGCCTGTTAGACACATATGGACCTATGGAGCCATGCACCTATAGTGCTGTACCTTGAAGACATAGTTCTTCTCTGCTGACATTCCATCCTGTGCTGTGATGTCTATGGCTTTATTGATGCTGTGTATCCAAAAGAATCCTGAAACAGAAGCATAAACAGGTCCATGACACACCTTTAATTGTGTAAGTATACAGCCATTACAACATCTTACAACATAAGGTACACAAAATTTTGTGGCGTATTCATTACAAATGTCAGCATACATTATCTGTCACTTACCATTACAAGTGACATAGCAAAAAAACAAAGCATTGCACAGACACATGTTAATTTATATAGTCACCCTGTGTATCAGACACATAGCTTCATTTCCCTGCATCGATTACAAGGATGACAGGGATGTGGCACAAGCATCAACACTTGCACAGAGTGTTGTATGGGAATTTAGGAGGCCTAGGCTGACCCAAAAGGTTGACAGCATGTGTATGAGTCAGGAAGTGAAGCAGACAAGATAGACCATGGAAGACTGCTGTGTGTGTGTGTGTGTGTGTGTGTATGTGTGTGTGTGTGTGTGTGTGTGTGTGTGTGTGTGTGTGTGTGTGTGTGTGTGTGTGTGTGTGTGTGTGCGTGTGTGTGCGCCTGTAGGTGACCTGCATGTGACAGTGGTGTTTGAGTGTGTGCATGTAAACAGCCAAGCCCAGTGCTAGCCCTACATGTGTTTATGTTGGATAGCTTTGAACCATGCATGGTAGAGCTGACAATTCACCATCTCCAGCCCTGAACATGGGAGCTGGCTCTGCCAGGAGTTGCACTGGCACTTCCATACCCAAGGTCAGAAGCTATGCTAGTACCTGATGGTGACTGCTGTCTGCTGGAACCATGTCCTCCACAGGAATGCCCAGGGCCACAAGCCCGTGGCCTGCCACATCTTGCTGTGAACAGCACACTCCCCTATGTAGCCCTTGATGTACTGCCACTATGGGAGAGTGATTGTGCACAGCCATGTGGACTCTCAGCAGGTGGGGTTGCTGACCTATGTCCAGGAGTCTGAAACTCATCTCCAGCCAGGCGGTCCAGCACAGACACTGTGCATTCCAAGACAGATAGTATGTGATCTGTCTCAGCCCACTTTCTTTCCACTGCATCAGTGAATGGATCCAGGGTGTCAGCAATGAAGTGGAGGCAGTCACAGATGTTAGACTGTGCTGTATCTATAACCCTAAGCATACATCTGGAGTTCCTTTCAGAACATGCCTGTGCCTCCATGATGGCCGAAAACATGCACTGAGTGACCTATGATGTGACACCTGCAACAGGTTGGACAGGCAGCAGGCATCCTATAATCATCCCTATCAATCTGCCTGTGTGCAACTTCACCAGATCTCTGGCTATGGCCAGAGTCTACACTCACTGTAGCCATAGTTGCCACACTTTCCTGTTCAATGTCCCCACCCTCTGACTTTCCAATATATGTGGCCTCCAGGGACGGGGTATGTGTGGACATACTGACTGTGTGGTGACAATGAGGGCAGAAGAAGGATGTAAACCTCTGGGAGATATTCAGCCCCTAAAACCCCCACCTGTGCCTCACTGTGGCCACCATCATCATCAGAGTCTGAACAGACACTGACATCAGGTTATGTAGGGGACAGAGACCAACCCCCTCAGTCACCTGTGATGAGAAAAGAAAAAACAGTACATTAATATCTCCACTGTTATGCTCTGCAGTACTTTGTTGCAATATATGTACAACTCTATACACTGTTGGCATTATTACAGACCTGTTGAAAACCCAACCTCATATAGTAGGGCAAGAGGACATTTCTTTTCCCATAAACAGTTGTAGTTACTTGTAAATAAAAGCTCTTTACACAGCAATCTCATCAGCAACAGTGAGGTAAACTGTTAACATTTGTGAAGACTTTGCCCAGTTGACACATGACAATCTGTAATGGCCTGACAATACTGTCACATTGATCAGTGTGGCCACACCTATGTGACCTACCTGACTCTAGCATGTGTACAGTCAGAACACATCTGTGTAGTTAGCAATAATGCCAACAGTGTGCCAATCCAGGCAGCAGGCCTGGGATGACACTTTAGAGATTACATTGCTGGAAACCTACATCTATAACAAAACAGTGTCATGCTTACTAGAAGCAGGACCATGGCCTTCTCCGATGCCCGATGGTCTTGTGAAAAGTTGAGGGAGAGGTAATGTCAGTACCCCTGCATGTTGCTCCACAAGGTAATATGTCCATATATCTAAGATTTACAGTAGCTACTGTGTTAATTGTTATTTGGTCAACATCTGAGCATGAAACTCAAACTGCATATTATATATATATTAATTCTAAATAAAAGAGCAATGCTGTCTCTCAGCTCCTCCCACTAATTAGCTGATGCTATTCACAGCTTGCAAAATAATTCCTTGGTAACTTTTTTGACTCACCCTAGCCAAGAACTCTTAAAACTCCAACAGAACCGAAAACTTAAAAAAATGTAATATTAGAATAAGATACAAAATATAAGTGATCAAACCTTAAATAAAGAGCTTCAAATCAAAATTAAATGCAGAGATGAGTGATACTCAGAGCAATGCAGACCACACAAACACTTCGGCTAACTACAGATATTTCTAAATAAAAGAGCAATGATGTCTCTCAGCTCCTCCCACCAATTAACTGATGCTATTCACAGTTTGCAAAGGAATTCTTTGGTAACTTTTTTTAACTGACCCTAGCCAAGAACTCTTAAAACTCCAACAGAACAGAAAACTTAAAACAAAACAAATGTAATACTAGAATAAGATACAAAATAAAGTGATAAAACCTTAAATGAAGAGCTTCAAATCAAAATTAAATGTAGAGATGAGTGATACTCAGAGCAATGCAGACCACACAAACAGTTCAGCTAACTACAGATATTTCTGTGTAAAAGAGTAATGCTGTCTCTCATCTCCTCTCACTAATAAACTAATTCTATTCACAGCTTGCAAAGGAATACCTTGATAACTTTTTTAATTGACCCTAGCCAAGAACTCTTAAAACTCCAACAGAACCGAAAACAAAACAAATGTAATATTAGAATAAGATACAAAAATAGAAGTGATCAAACCTTAAATAAAGAGCTTCAAATCAAAATTAAATGCAGAGATGAGTGATACTCAGAGCGATACAGACCACACAAACACTTCAGCTAACTACAGATATTTCTAAATAAAAGAGCAATGCTGTCTCTCAGCTCCTCCTACTAATTAACTGATGCTATTCACAGTTTGCAAAGGAATTCTTTGGTAACTTTTTTAAACTGACCCTAGCCAAGAACTCTTAAAACTCCAACAGAACAGAAAACTTAAAACAAAACAAATGTAATTCTAGAATAAGATAAGAAATAAATGTGATCAAAACTCAAAACTTAAATAAAGAGCTTCAAATCAAAATTAAATGCAGAGATGAGTGATACTCATAGCAATGCAGACCATATAAACACTTCAGCTAACTACATATGTTTCTAAGTAAAAGAGCAATGTTGTCTCTCAGCTCCTCCCACTAATTAGCTGATGATGCTAATCACACTTTACAAAGGAATTCTTTGGTAACCTTTTTTAACTGACCCAAGCCAAGAACTGTTAAAACTCCAACAGAACAGAAAACGTAAAAAAAAAAACAAATGTAATACTAGAATAAGATACAAAGTAGAAGTGACCAAACCTTTAATAAACAGCTTCAAATCAAAATTAAATACCGAGATGAGTGATACTCAGAGCAATGCAGACCCACAAACACTTCAGCTAACTACAGATATTTCTAAATAAAAGAATAATGCTGTCTCTCAGCTCCTCCCACTAATTACCTAATGCTATTCACAGTTTGCAAAGGAATTATTTGGTAACTTTTTTAACTGACCCTAGCCAAGAACTGTTAAATATCTAACAGAACAGAAAACTTAAAACAAAAACAAATTAAATACTAGAATAAGATACAAAATAGAAGTGATCAAACCTTAATTAAAGAGGTTCACATTAAAATGCAGAGATGAGTGATACTCAGAGCAATGCAGACCACACAAACACTTCAGCTAACTACAGATATTTCTAAATAAAAGAGCAATCGGAGGAGGCAAGGTAGATGAATTACGAGGAACCAGCCAACCTTGACGCACTGTAGTAAAGTAGTTATAACAGTAAGTTAAGGTTAGTAATAACCAAACTAATGTAAGTATTAACAGAATGGAACATAATATTTATTAATCCAAATACATATTAAGGTATATTATGTGTAACACAACATTAAGCAACATAACTGTCAGTATGTTAATGGCAAGCCAGTATGAATTAAACCATAAGGCCAACAAAACAGTTAGTTTAACAAAATGTGTTATTAAAGAAGGTAAGGAGTGGGGAGAGAGAGAAAAAACATAACATTAATTACCTCACATTTAATATTTCTACACAAAGTAGTTCTACATACTACTACAAGTGTGCAGTGTCAGTTGTAAGTACAGTGACTACAGATCTTCTATAGCTGATGTAGCATGTACATACCTCTCAAGCTTTTAGCATGGGACAGTATGAGCCAAGCACTAACAAATGCAGGTACACAGCTACACAGAACAGTTTTACATAATGTGGACTTACATAACTCCCAAGGTGCTCTGTAAACAGATTTGAAAATATATTGCATTCTAGGTAATCATTTATCTGGTAATCATGGAATAGACAGATTAGGCAGTTGTAATTACATTACAAAAAATCATGACAGTTGAGAGGTGTGTTTGTGTGCATTAAGTAAACTAGACAGCTGTCATGCCTTAGTTGGCAGGCATGGAAGTAGAACCCAAAAGCTGTGACTGCAGGGGACATCTGCAAATAATGTAACAATTGACTGCAGCAACTTAGAACAAACATGCAATGAATACAGCCCCACTGCAAATATTAAGACAGATTTATTTAGAAAAACACAATGCTGCTTAACATTTTATTGGTATTGGTGTTAATTATCTGTGAAGTCTACACACAGTATCTGCCCATAAAGTGGGTACCTCACTCATATACCTTTTGTTCCTGGAATGGCAGGAAAAGAGAGCATTATGTGATTGAAATTGGCCTGTAGACAGCCTTGAACTGTACTATGAGTTGAGCAATACATTTTTCAGGCCATTACTTTTGCATTCTACAGTTAATACAGTTTTACACTTGAATGCGGCAACCTCACATTACACATACAATTCATACAGCTCTAGTGCAATTATGCTATGACACCACAATCCTGTTTTACAGCTTTTTTCTTACTGTTATTGGTATTGTTTAGTGTTTATTGCAATACAGTTGCTATTGTGCATGTATTGCACTACACTTCTAATTGCCCTTTTATTACACTACAGTTTTTATTGTTTATTCTTTATTGCAGTACAGCTTTTTATTCATTATTGTTTATTGTATACATTTAGCATAATATATCCATACTTGCCACACTCATGGTACAACCTGGCCAAGTGCCCAGCATGAAACTGAATGTTGCAAACCCTCTCAGGTGCAGCTGGTGGGAGAGAAGAACACCATTATTCATACCAGTTTTGCACAGATTCAACTTGCATTTTAGTAAAATAGTGGTAGAAATACATATGTCTGGGACATGCCAAGCCCTGGCCTCTTGGACCCAGGTGTCCAAGGTTCCCCTCTTTCGATGCTTCAGGTTGTCATAGCGGTGATGACACTGCTCACTAATGCAGGGCTACCAGTAGAACTGGTAAGGTCACTGGCCAACCAATCCCAGGCCTCAGCCTGCAGCAGCCTAGGTTCATAATTGTGTATTAGGAGCCCACAAAATCCCTGGACTCCTGTATACCCCATCTCTGCTCCCCAAAGCTTGCACCCTCTCCAACACCACCTGGCATACTGACAGACTCCAACAAGAGTTGCAGAATTAGGGGGTGGTCTTTAGGTGCTTAACACCAAAGTACTTTCCTCACCCTTACACATCATTCAGCAACATTCAAAAATGTGTTGCGGTGATTAGCATAGTGCAAGCTAGTTAAGTAGAGCTGAGCATTGCAAAAACTCACACAACCAAGGTTTTTAGTGAAGATTAGCAATGCGCAAACAATAGTAGCCGTTAATGACGTTGAAGCAGTGCTTAGCACTGCACAGCTCTACCAAATGTAGAAGTTATGTTTTTAAATTAAACAAACATTTAGATTACATGAAACAAATGGTATGTCTACTAGGAAATTGAACTCAGGACCTAAGAAACTTTAGGCCATCACTCTATCCATTTAGCTACTCGGATAGTATATAAACTAGTATACCTTCACATATACTACTAAGCTACTGTGGTGTGCCACACAAATGTGTTTAAACAGGCTTAAACATAAGTAGAAATAAATAATTAATTACATCCAGTTTTTGTTTTTAGATGTCTGGCAGGTGTCAGGTGTCTATGTGTAAGCAAAGCTTGGCATTGCTGTACTCCAAGCTGCTCCATGCAAATGGACAGTAAAAAAATTAAAAAAAAACTAAAAAAAAAAAACAGATATGATAATTAATTACATCTGTTTTTTTATTTTTAGATGTCTAGCAGGTGTCAACTGTCTATGTGCAAGTGCAGCTTGATATTGCTGTGCTCCACATCACTTTACACAAACAGACATTAAAAATAAATAAATAAAAAGCAAAAGAATTAGAAATTTAAAACACAAACTATTAATTCACAGCACATTTCAACAGCAGCAGGGAACATTACAGGGAGCCTCACCATGTACATAACATCAGACCAGCCTCTACACTTCTGTTACATGGATTCAATATCCCTGTTACTATGCTCTCCCTCAGCAGTGCACTATGATTGATATGCATGGTGCACTACCGAGTGGGTACCATGGCCATGTACATGGGTACATTCCGTGTAGGCTATACACATAGCCTACACAGATTTTATTGAATCTTGACGTGTGTCTTTTTAACTTTCTTTCTAATGTGCAATAATTGTTATTATGTAAGGTGCACTGTATTCCGTAAATTAATTAACACATTAAACCTGAGCTGTTATGCTTTCAGTATAGTAAATAATTACTACTATTTATTCTTTAGCTAACTTATTTCAATAAGCCTGTTACAAATAATTCTGTTACTTCACCTTAAAACTGATGACTGAATAATGTGAAGTGTGATATAGTAATGATGTTAGAAATGTATGATGTAATAAACCTGTTACAAATGTAAATGAGCAATGTGAAAATTGTCTAGTAATGCTGTTAGAAATACATAACTGAGAATGAATGTTATATTCTGAAATCTAAATGAAATATACTATACAGCACTCATAACTGAGTATGAATGTTATGTAATGAATTTTAACTGAAATTTACATAATGCTGTTAGAAATGTATAACTGAGTATTAATGTTACATTCTGAAATTTGACTGAAATGTATTATACTGAACTCATAACTGAGTATGAATGTCATGTTCTGAAACTTGACTGAAATTTACATTAAAGTGATACATATGTATATAGAACATCCAAAATAGCTGTGTATAATGTTGTTATATTATAGAAACTAACTAAACCAATACTAAAGTAATACCTTTTTTGCCAGTGTTACCTGATCACAGAGAAATGTATAAACTGAAATCTGGTAATGTTATATTCTAGAAACTAAACTATTAATAAAGGAATACCTTGTTCTGTCAGTATTATCTGAGCACAGATAAAAGCATAAACTGAAAACTAGTAGTGTTACAATTGTTTAACTCTAATCTGCATAAATGTACATATGTTGTATATACATTTTAACTTTAAAGAATTTAGTGTCATATTCTGGAAACTAACTAAACTAATACTAAAAGATTACATTTTCTGCCAGTGTTACCTGAACACAGATAAAAGCATAAACTGAAAACTAGTAGTGTTATACAATAGTTTGAAAGCATTCAAACATTTGCATGCTTGCTTTAACTCTAATCTGCATAAATGCATATCTGTTGTATACACATTTTAACTTTAAATAATACTTTTATAGGTTCATAGGTTCATAGTTAAAGGTATTTTCTGTTCATAGATATCTGAAACCCATTTGCTTTGCTGTAAACACATTTTAACTTTAAGAAATATTTTTGTTTAGATAACTGAAACACATTTAAACTGGAAACTAGTACTGTTACTCAATTGTCTGAAAATATACGCATTTTAACTTTAAAGAATTTAAACAAACATTAAAGAAATGCACATTTGCTGTATACACATTTTGTGCACTGCAACTCTTGCCAAATTTAGGCCTTTTTCTTATTGTCCTAGTCACTAGTAAGGTATTGGAAGAGAATCTTAATGTCCTTGATTGTATACACTTAGACCTTCCAAACCTCCCCTTCCCCACCTCCTATGCAAGGCTGGGTGGCTGATGTAAAATTTCCTGACTGCATTTAAAATCAAACTGGAAAATCAACCAGGAATATCTGTAAAGTGGAACAAAGCTGTATTAGGTCCTTAATTATAAACTGATAACATTGCTTGTTGCCCTGACTTTATTTACATTTTCTGAATGAAATAAACATACACTGCTAATAAACTTTTGCAAGTCTGTAACTGAACTGATAATGTACTACAGAGAAAAGGAAAGGATGTAAATGTATTATAAATTAAATAGAAACCTCAGTGGCATTGTTTTTCCCTGTCATGACCTCAAATGAAACTAAAGTAGCAATCTGGCACTTTATTAATATTTTAACTTTTTTGCATTTCTGCACCTCTATAAAATTAATCTTAGCTGTTGAACTTTCTACATTTACTCTGTGACCCTCAGTTCATAATTTACTCTTCAGTGTGCAAGTCTCTGCTCTCTGTCTTAACATAGCCATTCCTTTAGCTGACATCATTTAATTCTTTCGGTACTACTGAATGCTGCAAGGATTTATCATTACTGTCCATAATTTTCTTGGATAAGTAATAAGAACTGTTACTGAATAAGACTGTCACTAATAATATTAAACTTATCTTTACCATACTGATTTATGGCAGATGGTACTGTCTTTAATTCAGCTTGCTGAGCTGACCTGTAATCTGATAACTCAGTTGTTAAGTAAGTTTATGCCTCTGGTGTACTTGGTAAACTGTAAATTCTGCATGAAATATATACAATCTCTGAACATTTTACATATACACATTTATTACTAGAGTTTAACTGATTTGATTGTGGAACTTTACTTATCTACCCTTTAAACAAATATGAACTTGTGGCTTTAATGACACATAATATTTCTGATGCACTCTTTTCTTGCATGGGATCTGAAATTTTGACTGTGCAGCCACTTTTAAAATGTAGCATTGACTTTAAATTTTACATTCTGTAAACTATCAAAATATATCAAGATAATATGTATGCATTGCAACACTTTACCACTATAATTCAAAGGTCTTAACAATGTCTGCAAAAAAAACCCCGCAAAAATTAATTTGCAAGATCTGTAACTGTAAACCCTTTATTCTGTGAATTAATTTGACTGCCATTTCTGATATACCATACACAACATATGCTTCCAGAATGGTAAATGTGTACTGTTAACTTTTTTTTTTCTTCTTGGCCACTCCCAGTATGTCTTTATGAGAAAATATGATATTTCTGAAAATGTGGTAACACTTCTGCTGTGGCAGCTGAACTGGAATTTATTTTTTCCTTAACCCATGAATCTGCATGTTCCTGTCATAAACAATTCTTTAAATTCTGTACATTTGCTCAATCTACTGCATACACATTCTTACAATTGTCATCTGTGTACACTACTATACATTCTGTAGTATTTTTATTTTTCCATAAAACCATGTTACTGAAGTCTAAAACATGTAACTCTGATGACATGTCCATACGTAGTAAGGAACTGTTACACGTAGGACTGTTAACTGCTGTAATATTTGACCCTTTAATTCCCAATAAAACTACACGTGACTTCTAGTAAAGATCTATTTGTAACTGAATGTGATGTATTTGTATTAATCAGTGCATTATTCCATAATTTCTTTTCTGTACACAGTGAAATATTGTCATTTCTTTCAACCTTAAACAATGACAGATAACCTGGTTTTGTGCTGGACTGCCACACCCTTTATAGATAAGCTGAAATCCTTTTTATAGAACCAGCAAAAACACTGACTTGAGCTATGAAATGTATTTCTTCTTTATTTTTGCTCTGAAACACTAGTAATAACATTGACTTCAGCTAAGGTGTGTATGTCTTCTTTACTTTGCCCTGAAGTCTGTATATCATTTATGCTGGTGTTTTCTTTATGAAACTGATCAAAATCTGCACTCTGATCCCTCCTATCCTCCTCAGTGCAGTGTTTGCACTGGCTTCTGAAAACAAGCAACTAGACTATATTACATTCTGAACATCTGTATTTGAAATTGTGTCTTGTCTGGGAATCTGCATGTTATGTACACTGACTGTGTTTACATCTGTAGCTGCAATACTATGACAATTCTGTATCTTGAATTACATGTAAACTAGAATTTATTACATTCTGAACAGCTCTATTTAAAATAACATGAACTTGAGATATGACAAATGTTTGCTTCATGTCTTGTCTGGAAATGTGAGTGTTATGTACACTGACTGTGTTTATGTCTGTGTGATGTCTCCACTCTGGGCTAATAATCAAAGAGCTTGAATCCTCACCACTGACACTGCAGAGGGACATTCACTTAAAACAAAAATGGATACACCCAGTATTTTCAGATGCAGCTCTCTGCATCAAGCACAATTTCCCTTAAGAGGACAAAGGGAACACATTCAGTCTGAGGTCTGAATTTCTCCCTCTGTCTCCCTCCAGGGCCCCTATAAGACTCCTTTTTTGCACAGGTATACATTTGAGTCCTCAGCCAAGTGTCAAAGCCAAGTCCTCCAGCACCCTGTCTGTGAAACCAGTGGTTTGTGTCCCTGCTCCCAGCAGCCAACACACACACACACACACACACACACACACACACACACACACACACACACACACACACACACACACACACACACACACCTGAGAAAGGCTGCCACTAATTTACTAGCTATGCCAACTTCTGCCCAGACTATAAGGTAGTTACACCAACACCAGAAACTCCAAAGCCAGCTACTTTAAAGCTTTTGCAAGGGTACGCAATTATAGAGTGAAATTAATATTAATACCAATACTAGTGTTTGGCCAATGCAGTAAGGCTTTCAGGAGTGACCACAGAGTCACCAAATAGATATAGGTACTCTCAAATGTTAAAATATTCTCTAAAGGACTAGCCACAATGAAAAGTTTAAATATATTTAATAATAAATAACATGAAAATGCGGAATGTTTATTTACAATAAACACCAGAGTTTTAACCACAGGAAATATTAAAATAACATTGATTAATAGATTCAAACAGATACAGAAAAAAACAGTACTTAACTAATCTCACTATATTTTCGTGACTGATCTAAAGAATTACTATTCCGTGGTTCATTTACTAGAGCAAGGCAAGATGAAATAGGTGAGGGGTTCTTCTTTGTCAGGTTCCAAAAATATACTTCAATGAGACATCAGTATCATCTAGTATTAAAGATCATTTTTGTCCTAGATTACAGAATGGCATCACATACATCTAGTCACATGATTTCTTGTTCCTATGCTATCTCCCCCCTTGGCTAGAAGCTGTCAGGATTTAGCACATATGTGTCAATAATACACACAGAGAGTCTTGCTAAGATCTGCTTCAGCTCCTGAAAGTTATAAGACAATTTCAAACCCCCACCCTTCCAGAATAGCAATTAGTTTACCACAAATACTATGCATTGCAGAAAGCTTCCTAGTACAGATATTTTGTCTCTGGCTGCACTGAGAACTGTAAGATACAATCTTCATGACCTAAGCCACGTAATTTAATTTCAAACTGTTTTCAAAGTTAAGTGGATTGAGATTAACCTCTTCTTTTCCAGCATTCTCTGTTACAACATATACATTTAAACAGTTACAATAATATATATATATATATATATATATATATATATATATATATATATATATATATATATATATATATATTTCTTTTTCTGTCCAGCAGGGCACACTGTTGGTGCATTTCTATCACAAGCAGCTTTACAAATACATTTTTCAACACAAGCATCTGTGCAAACCAGTTTGATATAAAAATGGCATATGATTCTTTACAAAATTCCAGCTAGTTGCGTTGGTATATGTTACACATTCACTGTCCTACTTCTCCTGCCATAGCTGGCAATACCTCACATCATCACATCATTCCCCCCTTTGACAACTCAGCTAGTTTTTCAAGTGACCCTTTAGAAACATTGTTTGAGAGGAATGAGCCTGTTTGGGAATACATTAACCCATACCCCTTCTTGAGAACTGATCTGCATTGACATTGCTGACCCCACTACAATGCTGCACTGTCATGGCATATGCCTGCAAACCTAGGCTCCATCTTAGTAGCTTGGCATTTTGCTGGCTGGCTTAGGTTCATAGTTCATAGTTCAGTACTAGGCTAACTGCCCCTGTGAGCCATTTTAAGCCTAGTCAGTTAACCCTTGTGAGACTCAAACCCTACACCTTGTGTTTGTAAGGCAAACACCTTAGCCATTAAGCTACCCTCCCAACCCCTTGGTTTGATGTAGCCATAGAGCCCCCTCAGAGTCCTTCTGCCTCATACTGCAAATACTTAGCACAAGGGCCTCCCTGTCATGGTAAGGTTTCATCATGTTAACATGGCACATTTCTGCCACTCCCTCCTGCCTAGCAGTTCAACCATGTAGTTAACATCACTGACCTTCCCTACCACTTTGAATGGTCCCTCTCAAGCTGCTTGCAGCTCATTGTGTCTGACAGGAATGAAAACCATAACCTGCTGTCCCACAGCATACTGTTAGGTTTGATCATTCCTATCATGCCAGATATTTTTCTGCTTTTAGGTTCCTGCCAGGTTTCCCTGGGCCAAGTCCATGAGCTCTTTAAGTCTTGTCCTGAGCTTTAGGACATATCCCACAATAGACTCCTTGTGGGATTTACACTCACCCTCCCACTCATCACAGATTGACTCTAAAGGCCCCCTCACCCTATGCCCATACAGCAACTCAAAGGGTGAAAAACCTGTGGATTCCTGTGGTACCTCTCTGTATGCAAACAGCAGATGGGGTAAATACCTGTCCTACTCTCTCCTAAACTGGTCTGAAAATGCTCATAACATAGTCTTTAGTGTAGAATGTAACCTCTCCACAAGACCATTACTGTGGGGATGGTAGGGGGTGGTCTTTAGGTGCTTCACACCAAAGTGCTTTCACAGACAAGCCAGTAGATCTGACATGAAATTTGCACCTCTGCCAGTCAGTATTTCTCTTGGGAAACATACTCGCCTGAAAATCTTGTACATCGCATTTGTCAGCTTCTTTGCCTTGATGGAGGATAGAGCCACTTCCTCAGGGTATCTAGTATCATAATTTACTACCACCAGGATATACTTCTTCCCTGTGGAACTTGGGGTACTCAGCAGCACCACAGTATCCATATCATAGCTTGTCTTTTTAATCCTAATCGTAAGTCCTCCCCAATAGACTTCTCAGTTACATCCATTAATGGTACTCTTATATCACCAGACCCAACTACCAAACTACTTGGTATCACCATATACAACAATCTTAACTTTGACATCCATATCAACAATACTATAAAAATCGTTAACAAAAATCTCAGCTCTCTCTACAGGATCAAACCCTTCCTTTCTCCAACATCCAGAACAACTATTACTCACACTCAACTAATCTCTACACTCCTCTATGCCTCACCCATATATACTAAGCTATCTAAAAATAACCTCACCAAACTAGAAATCTCCTACAATAACATTGCCAAATTTGCTACAGGCAACCCATTTAGAACCCACCATTGTTATAATCTTAAGCAACTAGGATGGCTTGAACTTCAGAATCTGATTAAATTCCACCAACTAACCATTGCCCATAAGACTCTTTACCAACCTTCTAGTACTCCTATACTATCTACCCTCATCATCCCCTATAATAATCTGAAATCCTTGCGCTCATCACATAAATGTCTTGTAAATACCTCTAAATCTAATAATAGGGTGGGGGGATTCTCTTTTCACTAATATTGTTGGAAAATCCTTCTCCCCAGTGAACTTCAGTTTACTCTACATCACTTTTCAAAAACAAACTGAAACTTTTCCTGAGAACACACTGGTTATGCCCCTGCACTAAACCTGACTAATCATCTTTCTCTTCGAACTAGGCACTGCCTACCCTTTACTTCTCAATAACAAGTTCTACTTTCCTTATTAACCACAATACCATTTCCTATACCTAAACTTTTTTCATCCTCTGTGCTTACTTTTAGTGTGACAACTCTTTAATATAAGTATACAATAAGCCACCTTTTTTGTTAAATTCTGTATTCTACCTGTAATTTGCATTGTGCCTGCTTTTTGCAATGTGAAGTATTCTGCCCTCTTTGATCATTTCTGTGTTAACCTGTAATGTTCATTGTAAATATAAATGCTTTTATTTTTTATTTTTTTTATCCTCAGGGCTTATCTCCCCAGGCTATAGTATGTATTCTACCTGCATTGTGTATTGTACCTGCATTTTGCAATGTGAGGTATTCAGACCTCTTTGATAATTTTGTGTTAACCTGTAACATTATTGTAAATATAAATGTTTTTGTTATGTTTTTTGTTTTGCTCGGAGCTTATCTCCCCGGGCCTCTACTGAAAATGGACATGTATCCAGTTAGACTAGCCCGGTCAACAAATGTAAAATAAAATAAATAAAATCTACCCTCTGAAATGGCTCCTTAATTACAAACAAAGGCTTCAAAGGAGCCTTGACCTTCTCTCCTGTCTTATCTACTTTTTGGCACTGCTCGCAGGTTCTGCAGTAACCTTGTACATCCCTTGCAATCCCAGACCAGTAAATGTTCTGCATAAAACATCTCTTGGAATGCTTTATGTCCATATGACCTGCAAAAAGAATGTCATGGGCTATGGCTAGAAGTGCCAAATGGTAGACTCTAGGTACTACCAACTGCTGTATTACCTCACCCTCTAACCCTCCATCCAGAGTCCACTCTCTATACAGTAACCCTTTTTTCCTGTATACAGATTCCCCTTTTTCTTGAGAATGAGGTGCCTCCCTCAAGCATCTTAGTGCAGAGTCCAAGAGCTGAGCCTGCCTCAACTCTATCTTTTTGACCCTTCCTGTCTCCCCTTCCACAGGAAGCCTGGCATCCTCTGACAGCAGTGCCTCACTGTGAGCCTGGGTACTGCAACTCACCTATGTCCTTGCAGTTACTCTGTCCATGGGAACATCAATACTTACCAGCAACGGTGGCTCACCTTCGGGCTCACTGCTACAGAGTAGCTCCCTCCCTGACATAGCCACCTCATCAGCCCTGACTTCAGGTGTGAGGTCTACCTAGTTGCTTGCTTCCTACTCCACTTTTGCAGTCAATGTGAACCCTGGCCAAAGGCATTTGGAATGGGTTCCCTCCTAAAGCTCTGACTGGAGTGGACTGCCCAAGGAAGTGCTGCTTCTCTTTAACCACTGCAGGCTTGACAATGGTTATGTCAGAGGCTGTGTCTCTCTTAGCAATGGCCTGTTTTCCATCCACTAAGATAGGATATAACCTCTAGTGATAGTTTGGTACATCTGTTGTCTCCAGACAACTTACCACTGACATACTGTTATTCCTACATGCTGGTTCCCCCACCTTTTGTTCCTTACCTCCATGGACTGCTATATGATACATGCCCCCACTGGTTACATTTAAAACATTTAACCTTTGATCCTGACAGTGTACCTGAACTAGTGGCTTCTCCTGTTACTGGTGGACTCTGTTGGGGTGGTTTAGGCTGCCCACCATGGGTTCTCTAATATCCATGTGCAGCACTGGGTATCCCCTTCCTGTGCAATGATGACCTGCTTGTTAAGTATAGATCCTCCTTTTTCCCCAGCACATCTGCCGAGTTATACTCTTGGTCTGCCAACGAGATTCTCATGTCCTCAGGCAAAGTGCTAAAGGCTTGTTCCCTCACCAAATGGTCTGCCAGCCCTTCAAAACAGTTGACCTGACATCCACTCACTCACCTATGAAAATAAGTGCTTAACTCAGCAATATAATAGGTTCATAGGTTTATAGGTGTGTATTAGGCTAATGGCCCTGTAGCCTTTACAAGCCTAACCCATAGGATTACCCTGGCATCATGCCATTCAACCTTAGTTCCCAGTGGCTCTGTCAAGTAAAGCCACTGGAGTGATCCCTGGGATGAATTTTCTATTTCCCATCCACTCATCAAGATTTCTCTTGAAGTGGGCCAGTGAGGTGCTCTGCTTGACATGTATGGAAAGTCTATTCCACAGCATGGGCAGTCTCTGGGTTATGAACCTGTCCCTCTGGCATGTTCTGTTGATTGTGGTAATGAGGTTGAGGTCTCTGGAGCATGTGAAGTGGAGGAATTGGGATTTCTTTAGATGTAGCATTTCTAACAGAGCTGGGTCAGATATGAGACAGAGAATAGTTCTATTTTTTTGAGTCTGTCCATATAGAACAAATGTTTAAGGTCTAGGATCCTCTTTGCGAGGTATTTTTACAGCCTCTCCAGTTGTTGCAGCTGTTTAGTGAGGTACATGCCAAATGGGGCATTGTACTCAATGATTGGCCTAATGAGGGAAGAGTAGAGGGAGACAATGACCTCTTTCTTCCTTGATGCAAAACCCTTAGTAATGAGATTTGCCATATAGAAGGACTTTCTGACCACAGTGGCAATGTCGTGGTCAAAAGAGAAGTTGCTGTCAACCTGTGTTCCCAGATTTCATATAACGCCTTCTGTGTAATCACACACAATTTCATCTGCCTTGTATCTATGCTCTTGAAACCTTTTCCTGTAAGCTTGAGATGTTAACTTAGAACATTAAAGTAAACATTTATTTACTTTATCATAGTTTAAACAATCAGTATCAGACAATTTAGAAACAGCAGTTGCAGCTTTACTATGGAGTAAGGGGGTCAGGAACCATACCCAGAGCTCTTGGTCAACATTAAACTGTTTACATACTCTTTCAACTATATGAATAAAACTATCAAAATTATCACTCTCTGTAAATTGTGGAAAAAATGTAGTGACTTTTATTGCTTCTGGAGTTTGGTAATTCCCTTCTGCATTACCTGCATGACCCTAGCGAAGGGTCAGCATTTCCCTCTCATGTTGATCCTGCTTCTCATTTTCTTCAGCCTCCAAACACTGCAGCCTTTCATTTTCCTCCACCTCCAAACACCACAGCCTCTCTACTGATTCTAATTTCAAACGTTTGGCCTCCAGTTCAAGTCTCTAACTCCAGATGGATTTTTAAGTCCCCTGAGGAAAAGGAGAACTGTCCTGTTTCTCAGGGCTGTACATCCCCATCACCAAGCTGGTTGTCCTCCTGGTTGCTGGTCTGAGCTGTGACTAAGGTTGAAATAATTTCCTCTTTAGTCAGGTTGGCATGCACCAGTCCTTTGTCTTCACACACCTTGGCCAACTGGTTCTTTGTCAGTTTGCCCTAATCCTCTGCGAACATCTTTGCCTACTTTTCCTGACTAAACTAAACTAAGCTAACACAAAAATAAATAAAACTGTTGTGAAATGAAACTATGAGTGTTTACCTTGTGACTGCTGAGAGGACACACCTTTAGTAACAACTACCTACAAGTTACAGAAGTTCAGTTAATATCCACAGCACTGCTCACCAATGTGTGACATCCACACTCTGAACCAATAATCAAGGACCCTGAATCCTCATCACTGACACTGTGGAGGGATGCTCACTTGGAATAAAAATATATACAAAACCAACAGATGTATACAGACACTGGAAATGCTCAATGAAGTAGAGGCCAACTCTAATCTGCATCAATTTATTACAAAATTAATAACTGCAGGAGGACAGGGCAAAAACATACACAAAACAGGGACATTTTGCTAAAACATGGTTAATTGAGAGAGAAGTTTTCGCCAAAGAACTAAGGTGTCTGATAACACCATAAACAATAATATTTAAAATATAAAAACACGGATTGCTTAATCTAAAAACGGAAGAAACGGCTTATTTACCGATCGCTTTGTACTTCCAGTGTACTGACTTTTATATCATGAAGTCATAATGAAATGTAAGACTAAGCGCTCACAATTTATTTTAATCAAGTGTTTCTCCAGCTTGTGTATTATCCATGCCTCTCTGTTTAGTTTATTACAATTACAGTATTACAAGTTTTTCTGTACTATTTCAAGTAAGCCATCAGCTATAAACTACAAAAACTGCAGCTCGTTTTTTTATGTAATGTTGCTGTAACAACGCTTGCTGGTTAAACCATGGCAGCAATGACTTGCACATGCATCGCTTGTTATAAAAAGTTAAAATGTAGCATGCTAATGCTCCAAATATACTTCTGTTTAATGCATTTAACTTCTCAAGTTCTTTGTTGTTGAATTCAGAACAAAGGCTAAAAAAATAATCGTCTGAGAAAAGTCCAATAGAACGTGAGGTTTTGGTTCAACTTGCGATTTCAACAATAAGACGTATCAAACTCTTATGTTAGGCATACTTGACTTAATGCAATCCTCATTCATTTAACAGAAAATCAAACATTTAAGGAGGACAAAGTAAAATATGAGTTAAAATCAATAATATTCTCCAAAAATGGGAGTACCGGCAGGTATTATTTCATCTAACTGCTAGCAATGATAGAAACCAACTTGTGTAACATGAAAGTAGAAAAAAAACTACTAAAACCCAGTGCATTTCATTACAAACTTCAGTTTGACAAACAGAAGGCTTAGTCTTGCATTTGCATTGCACAATATATGGTTGGTATATATGACATTTTATTACAACTGTGAACAGATTAGCATCAGAAAAAGTCTCGATAAATGTAAATGGTGCTATTTCAGTCAGAGCAGCAGTTAAGCAAGCTCGTATCAGCTGCGATTCCGATCTTGTGTACTGTTTCCGTGGCAACACTTGGCGGTCAAATGCAGCACTAGGGCTTAACGGTTTATTATTTTCTTGCAAAAGGTAAATTTGTGAGCAACACAACACTCCAAACATATCTTTTAGTATTAAAGACATTTTATCATACAACTCAAAAGACCAATGATAGAAGGAAATAATGTAAAATCAACCAGCAGGATAAATACCCTATTAAAAACGAGTGCCGTTCACCGATCACTTTATTCTTGCATTTTCAGTCTAAGTACACAGTTTCTTTTAATAAAATAGGCTTATTGTGTTTGGATGGGTTAAGCATGTTTTTTTTTATGTAATCATTTTCTGTTGCAGTGGTGAGTTTATTTATTAAATTGTTTCAGTTACTTTACTGCAAGGCAAATCATATCCATACCCAGTACAAAGAACTCTTCACTTTTTGTATAAAAGAGAGTTCACTCTTCTAGAGTTTGAGTTATTTCTGTTGGATTCATTTAATGCTAAGGTATTTCAGAAGCAAATTAATTGTTTATAGAAACATTAGAAGAAACTGGAAATAGTTTTGTCTTAATAGCTCAGGCTATTGCTATTTTTCTTTTTTTTTTCTTTTTTTTACAGCACCTAGCTCAGAATATTTTGTTTGTATTCCAGTGACATATCTTACCACTTCTTTAAAATATCATGTATTCACATTTACTTATTTTTTTTATTTTTTTAAGCTTGTTTATATTCAATGTGTCAATAAAGTATTTTTTGCAGACTGATGGCTTTAATATCTATGTTGCTCACAGAATCTGTTTGGCTTCCAGTAATATATATATATATATATATATCAGAACACAACACCCGCAACACATAGACCTCACAGTCAGAGTGTCAAACAGTCACAGCCCTTAAGGCCAAACACAATGCCAGACACACTAGTCATTGGTGACTCCATAGTCAGACACACTGATGTCCCGCTCACCAGACTGAGTAAGGAGAAGGTCACAGTAAGCTGCCTGTCGGGCGCTAGAATCCGCCACATAACGCAAGCACTCAGGTCTCTCAACAGCAGGTACAAATATGACTCAGTCATTGTCCACGCTGGTGTAAACGACCTGAGACGTACCTCCTTGGACTACATGAAAAGAGACATTGAGGAGCTCTCTGATTATGTAGCCCAGGCAGGTATGACCCTGACCTTGAGCAGTATCCTACCTTCACCAAGAATGATGCCACAATACAGAGATAAGATGATCAGCTTTAACAATTGGCTTAAACACTGGTGTCATTCAAAGGGGATCCAGTATCTGTCTGCCTGGGATGACATGCTGGACAAGCCACACTGCTTCGCAAGGGACGGCTTGCACCTGTCACCCCTGGGATTCCGGATATTGGCAAAGGCTCTTGCCACCCCCATAGTGCCTTTTTTAGGCAAGGCTCAAATTCTAAACCTACCACCCTAGAACACAAAAAAGGAAAAAAACTAAGGGTAATGCTGCTCAATGCCAGAAGTCTAAATCTCAAAATGCACGCACTCGAGGCCCTTCTCAGTATGGAGAACATCGATGTCTGTGCTGTGACAGAAACCTGGTTCAAGGCTCCTGAGAGCACCCCAGCGCTATCAGGTTTTACCTCATATCATGCGTTCCGCCCCCAAAATCCGGACAATACCAAGAAAGGAGGGGGGGGGGTATCCATATTCATCAAGGACACCCACACCTCAAGACTGGTGGCAACGCACGATGCATCGGAGACCATCCAGGTGCAATTAACCATAGGCAAGACTGCTCTGCAAATTGTAGCATGTTACAGGCCACCCTCACAAACTCAGGAAACTCACATGGCCTTCCTGAAAACACTAGAGAGGATAAATGTATCACCAAACACCATCATACTAGGTGACTTCAATTACCCTAATATAGACTGGGAACACTACTCAAGCCCAAACACCCTAGCCCAAAAGTTCCTGGAATTCATAAACTCAAATGCCATGGAACAACTAGTCACCATCCCCACAAGAGGAGATAACATACTTGATCTCATCATCACGAACATGGGAGCACAATGTTCAACACCGGAAGTATACCCCTCACTGGTGAGATCAGATCACAAACTAATCTCGCTGGAGGTCCTCATCCCACCCCCACCTGAAATAAAAAAGACCACAGTAAAGAACTTCTCAAAAGCCGACTTCACACTTCTAAAGACTAGTGTGGTCTCCTTTCAGGCCCCGAGCCGGCGGAAAACAATACTCAAGCCGCTGAATCACTTGCAAACGCCTTCTACCAGCACCTGCAGGACTGCATGGATAAGGCAATCCCAAGCAAAACAAAGACTCTTTGTACCAAAGGCAAGCGTCCAGTCTGGTGGACCCCAGCCATAAACAAACTCTACAACAAAAGGAGGAAGCTACTACAAGATAGAGCAAAATCCTTAAAAGGTAAGACACCCTTGATCACTATAAGTAAAAAACTAAGAGCTCTCATAAAATCATCCAAAGCAAATTTCGAGAGAAAAATAGCTAAAGACTCAAAAGACAATCATAAGGCCTTCTTTAGCTATGTTAGAAACCTAGGAGGAAACTCCCAGATATGCTCAGAACTAGTTCAAAATGATGTGAAGATTACTGATCCTACAGACATTGCCAACATACTGGCTGACAGGTTCAGTGCAAACTTCTCCCCCCCCTCCCCCCAAAAGGAGAGATATCTATACCAAATGAGTGCAGCCCCCCAAACATCTCCAGCGCCCAAGTGAGAACTGCTCTCTCCAAAGCAAAAAACACAGCATCCATGGCACCCAATGGTGTCCCCGGCTGTGTGCTCCACGAACTCAATGAGGAATTAAACCCACAGCTAGGACAGCTGTTTAATCAAAGTCTTACCTCTGGATACGTACCCAGGGAGTGGCGCACTGCAACTGTGGTCCCACTTCACAAAGGCGGTGCCTCCACAGACCCTGGAAATTACCGGCCCATTAGCTTGACAAGCCTTATCTGCAAAGCCATGGAGAGGATCATAATGGACCTCATAAATAAAGACATAGGGAATTTGCAGACTTTGGAAACAACCCAGTTTGGCTTTGTCAAAGGCAGATCATGCCTTTTAAACTTGGTTGACTTTTTCGAAACAGTCACCAAAGCCATTGATGAGGGAAAGGCAGTCCATACAGCCTACCTCGATCTGGCTAAGGCCTTCGATACAATACCCCACTCGGGTATCATTGAAAAACTCATCAGCTTAAATGTTAACCCATACATCACAAGATGGGTTGCAAACTGGCTGAGTGACAGAACCCACAGGGTCAGAGTTGCTGGCGCCATGTCAGACTCAAAGCCTGTCACAAGTGGTGTCCCACAGGGCTCAGTCCTGGGCCCACTCTTGTTTGGCATCTACTTTTCCGAAGTACAAGCAAACACAGGAGGGTTATGGCTGACAAAGTTTGCAGATGACTGCAAACTGGGCGCCATAGTAGAAAACACATCTGACACAGATATCCTTCAGAAGGGTCTCACAGAAACGGATAACTGGTGCCAGAGCCACGGCCTAAAGTTAAATGCCAAAAAATGCATAGTCATACCCTATGGGAAAAACAAGGTTACCCCTAGGTACCAAATAGGTGGCAATCCACTGAGCACAGAAGAAGTTATCAGGGACCTGGGGACCCAGGTTGATAGTAGTCTGTCATTCGACACCCATGTAGCTAAAGTAGTTAGGAAGTCCTTCTACATTGCCCACCTTATCATGAAGGGATTCTCATCTAGATCAAGGGAGGTCATAGTCTCCCTTTACTCATCACTCATCAGACCAGTGATTGAGTACAATGCCCCATTCGGAATGTATCTGACCCGACACTTGCAGCAGCTGGAGAGGCCACAAAAGTTCCTCACCAAAAGGATAAAGGGTCTCAAAAATCTGTCCTATGCTGCCCGACTGAAAGAACTCCAGCTCTATTCAGTCGCTTACCGCTTGCTCAGAGGTGACCTTTGCCTAACATACAAGGCCATGTCAAACCCAGATTTGATGAATATGCTTCACCTCAAAAAAATCTAGATCCATCAGAGCCACAAGGGCGGGAGACTTAAACCTCGACACGGCTATTAATAGGACGTGCTGGAGGGATAGATTCATCACCCAAAGACTCCCAATGCTGTGGAACAAAATCCCGGTACATGTGAGGCAGAGCACCTCGCTGGCCTTGTTCAAGAGAAATCTTGACCAATGGATGGGAGATCGCAGATATACCCCAGGAATTACCTCAGTGTCACTGCTCGACAGAGGCACAGCAAAATAATGGGTATAGTTCCCCATACTAAAGGGGTGGCGTAAGCCACAAAACGATGGGCTAGGCTTATAAATGCCCTCGGGCAGATAGCCTAGTATGAACCTATGAACCTATGAACCTATATATATATATATATATATATATATATATATATATATATATATATATATATATATATATATTATATAATAATATATAACTATTAGCTAGTTATAGAACTCCCTCTGTAACACAAGAAACCACAATACATTTACTGGAACTAGAATCACTCCGTATTAAACACAATACTATTTTCCTAGGTGATCCAAACTAACCAATTGTAGGCTGGGAAGCCAACCACACCAGTAGTGCACAAATACAGAGATTCCTGGTCTTTGTTAATACAAGCCCTGGAGCAATTATTCAGAATACCCATTAAGAGGTCTAACATCTAGGATCTTCTCCTTAATACCTTGGGGGTATCTTGCACCATTCTTTGCATATCTTCATCACTTGTTAGGTCTGACCATAAGCAGTCTCCTTCAAAATAAAATTGAAACCAGAGATCCCTTCCACTAAGGTGCCCTTAGTTTTTTACATCAAACTAATACATTGGACAGCTTCAAATCCCCACCACAGTTAACTCCAATGAATTCATGTAAATGTACACCACCACATTATTCTAGCATGTAAATGGCTGCATAGATGCAGCTGTAACCTGTAGAAAATGTGCCGGGCTAACCCCAGAAACAAACTCACATGGTGGAACCATAATATCAACAAGCTTCACAATAAAAATGAAAGAAAACCCATTTAACCAACAGTAAGAAGTGTAATTCCAAGAATGTTAGAGCTATTATTACTGAAATAAACAAAAAAATTAGGAATTTAATAAAATTCTCCCAAATCAACTTTGAGGTTAAAATAACTACCCAAGCCTAAGACAATCACAAGATGTTTTGGTTATGTTCATAATCTCAAAAGCACAACACAGTGATGCATTGAGCTGTTTGTGAATGAGGATGCCTACACTGAGATTGAAGATACAACCAATAAATATAAATAAATAATAAATATATAATAAATAAATATAGACAATGAATTCATCTCTAACTTTCCTCTTCTCTCCCCTACATCTATTCCTCAAGATATACCTGAAACTGGCTCACCTCCAGCTATGACACAAGACCTTAGAGTGCTATCCAAAGGTAAAAATACTGCATCGATGGGTCCTGACAATATCCCTGGATGCATCTTAAATAGCATGAAGCACAGTATAGCCATACCCCTAACAATACTGTTCAATTTAAGCCTCTATACAGGCTTCATACTAAGTGAATAGAGAACTGCTACAGTCATTCCCTGCACAAGGAAGGAGCTTTCATGGACCCAGAGAATTGTAGACCCACACGTCTGAGCAACCTCAAATGGAAAATCTTGGGAAGACTGGTGGAAATAATTAATAAGGACATAGGGAACCTCCAAACACTGGACCTGTCTCGGTTTGGATTCATCAAGGGCAAGTCATGCTTACTCAGTCTGGTGGATTTTTTTGAAAAGATCACAAAAGCAATAGAAAAATGCAAAATAGTAGACACTCCATTCCTCAATCTAGCCAAAGCTTTTGACACAGTTCCCCACTCAGGCACAGTAAAAAGGCTAAATAACTTGGAAATAAACCGCAGTGTCACCCATTGGATTGCCAACTGGCTCACAGATAGGATACTATAAATCAAACTAGGGGAATGTGCATCCACACACAGACCAGTTACCAGTGGAGTCCTCTAGGGTTCTGTGTTGGGACCTCTCCTGTTTGGCATCTACTTTTCTGAAGTTAAAGCCAATACCTAATAATTCTGTATGACCAAGTTTTTAGATGACTACAAGCTAGAAGCAGTCACTGAATCCCCAAATGACTTAGCCATCCTGCAGGAAGGTTTGTCTCAAATAAATAATTGGTGCCAAAATCAGTGACTGAAACTAAATGCCAAAATATGCACTGTTGTATCCTTTGGGAAGTAATGAATCACAGGAAGCTGCCAAACTGACAACACACCTCTAAGAGTTGACCCAGTTGGTTCAGAATTTCATAACTTATTTGTACAGTGAACTAACTTTCTTACAACAATGGACACAAGTTGGTTAAAAGGCCTTCCATATTGCACAGCTTATAAACAAAAGGAATGTGTCTAGACCTAGGGCTGTCAGTGTCTATCTTTACTCAGCCCTCATTAGGTGAATCATTGAGTCTAATGCCCTGTTTGCCATGTATCTGTCTAAGCACATGCTGCAACTGGAATGCCCAGAGAGATAACTTTAATAAAATGATACAAGACCTAAACAACGTCTTACATGGAACAACTCAAAGCCCTGTCTCTATACTCAGATTTCTGTAGACTAAGAGGTGTCCTGTGGCTGGCATACAAGGCATCCTCTGACCCAATATTGATGGATTTACTGTACATCAGCAAGTCGAATGTCATTAAAAATACTCTTTATGAGGATCTAAAACTCTTCTGCAGCATCAACAGAATGGTTTGGAAGGACAGGTATATCTCACAGAGGATACTGTTGCTCTAGAACAGACTCTTCAGCCATATAAAACAAAGCTCAACCCTGTCCATATTCAAGCACAACTTGGATCTATGGATAGGAAACAGAAAATGTACCCCAAGACTGCTGCTTCTACTAGTAATGAGCAGAAGCAGCTCTTAAAGGCTTTATCCCTTGCATGGATCCTCTCAAATTATCGATGCTATTATCCAGGTTATTTATCATTAGGGATAATACATAATTATTGACCATGGGATGGTAAGGACAACCTCTAATCAAATGGGATAGGTTAATTTGAACATAAAAATGGAAATCAAACATGGATGATTTGTTGGGCACCAATTCATGTAGTATCGATTCTAAAGGATGTTACGGTGACACTTCTTTTAACTTGCTAAAGTTTGTTCCAGATGTGTGGTAGGCACTAAGTAATGCAATTGTCACCCTAGTGCTTTTCATGCAACCACTGTAGGAAATGTAGAACACTATTAGTTTTATTAGTGGTGCTATTTCAGTTGCACACATACATGAGGTCAAGGATGGTGATGTCTGTAATGCTGTGGAATACAAGGCATATATCACTCCACAACAGTCTGTAAGAAACTAAATTAATTGAGAGCATTCCAACCTTTTGCTGCTAGATTAGGTATTTCAGTCCACAAATCTCATTTGTGAACCTCTGCATGCTTTCTAGTTACTATGCCTTCACAGGTACATCTCAAAGTGGACATTGTACTCAATAATTTGTCTAATTAGGGTTGAATAAAGAGGTGGGATAACTTATTTTGTTCTAGATGATATCTGTTATGCTAAAATAGAAGGCTTTTCTACGGACTGCTGCTACACTGTGTTCGAATGAGAGAGAGAATCATCAATGCAGGCTACACGGCCTTTGACTACATTATCATTTTGGATCAGTGTATTGGTTTTACTGCATGTTAACTGGGACAGTAGCTTACCAAATTTGACAATACAACATTTATTCGCATTTAATTTTAGCCCTTTGCCATATAGCAGTTGTTTATGAGTTTTGGTTCCTGTTGTAATGAATGGGTATCAGAGGGAAATTCGACAATACTGTCCAATTTGCAGTCATCTACAAACATGGTCAACCACCTATCTTGATATTCTGGTCTGGAAATTGGATAAGTAGATGCTGAAAAAGAGTTGTCCCAGTAGTGATGTCCAGGGTAAATCATTAGTTTCTTTAATACTTTATGAGGAAGTGTCTTCCACCTTAACTATGCGGGTTCTGACTTTGTCAGTTGCTAAGCCACCTGACAAGTATGGATCTATTTTCAAGGCAGTCACTTTGTAATGCTGTGACACCCCCCCTCTGGGACAGTAATCAGGAGCCTGAATCCTCACCACTGACACTCGAGAGGGATGTTCACTTGGAGCAAAAATGGATACACCCAGTATTTCCAGAGGCAGCTCTCTGCATAAAGCACAATTTCTCTTAAGAGCACACAGGGAACACACTCAGTCTGAGGCCTGGGTTTCTCTCTCTCTCTCTGTCTCCCTCCAGGTCCCCAATAAGACTCCCCACTGGCACAGCTATACAGTTGAGTCCTCAGAAGAGTGTCCAAGCCAAGTCCTCAAGCACCCTCTCTGTGAAACCAGTGCTTCTTGCCCCTGCTCCAAGCAGCTGACGCACAAACACTCTGAGATTTGATTTTCACACACACCCATACACACACACACCCACACACACACACACACACACACACACACACACACACACACACACACACACACACACACACACACACACACACACACCTGGGAAAGGCCAGCACAGATTTGATAGCTAAGCCCCCTTCTGCCAAGATTCTAAGATAGTTACTGCCACCATACACCCCAAAGCCAGTTACTCTAAGGATCTTACAAGGGTATCCAATTATACTAAGTGAAATTAATATTATTACAAATTGTAGTGTTTTCACCAATGTAGTAAGGCTTTCAGGAGTCTCCACAGAGTCACCAAATAGATAAGAGTACTCTCAAAGGTTAAATATTCTCTAAAGGACCAGTCACAATAAAAAGTTTAAATATATTTAATAATAAATAATAAAAGAACTTGAAAATACTAAATATCTATTAACAATAAACAGAGCTTCAATCATAAGAAATATTAAAATAACATAGTCAAAGAGATTCACACAGACACAGAAAATCAGTACTTAACTAATCTCACTATATTTTCCTGACTGATCTAAAGAACTACTATTTCCTGGTCACCTACTAGAGCACGACAAGATGAAACAGGTGAGGGGTCCTTCTTTGTCAGTTTCCAAAAACAGAGTTATGTGAGACTTCATTCTCATCTAGTATTAAAACATCACTTTTGATGGATTACAGAATGACATCACACACATCTGGTCATCTGACTTCTGGTTCCCATACTACCCCATTTCTGGAAACTGAACCAGAATCTTGCACATGTGTGTCAATTATACATGCACATAGACCTTTGCTAAGATCTGCTGCAGCTACTGGAAGTCATAAAACAGTAAAACACTTCCACTCTTCCTACAGGAGCTAATAAACCATTCTCTGGCACAGACATTTCGTCTGTGGCTGCAGTCAGAAATGTAAAATAAAAACTTTAAGGCCTAAATTAAGTAATTTAATTTCTTACTGTTTTTCAAAGTTAGCTGAACTGAGATTAACCTCTTCCCTTCCAGTATTCTATTTACAACAGTACAGTCTGATATAAAGGTATATTTCTTTTCTGTCCAGCAGGGCACACTGTTGATACATTTTAATAAAAGCAACCTTACTAAAATGTTTTCAGCACAAGCATCTGTACAAATCAGTTTGATATATAAATGATGTATAATTCTTTGCAAACTTCCAGCTAGCTGTGCTGGCATATGTTACACATCCACTGCCCTACTTTTCCTGGCATAGCTGGAAATACCTCACATCATCACAGATGCCATTATGGATTATATTGTTGAATGCATTGGTCAAATGCAAATAAGCTGTGTTAATTGACTGACTACTGCCAACAACCTATATGACCTTCTCAAATAACTGAATTAAATTGAGTAAGCAGGACTGCCCATTGACAAAGAATATCTATAATGGGTTTAATCTGATGATGCATTCAATGGCTTTGCAAATCAGAATAATTGAACTATTCCATCTACATTTTCCATGGTCCATGTTATGGTTGACCTTGTCTATGGGCATAATCAGTGCAGTCTACCATTGTTCAGGAACAAATCCTATATCTAATGGTCAGGTTAAGAAACTCCAGGAGGAGCTTCACAAGGATACAGATGTGGTGCTTTTCATTAGGCATCCAGTTAAATTATCAGATCCCATGGAAGAAATATTTTTGTTTCATATTCCATCCTCAAAATGTCCACCTTTATGATTATTGAAGCTGTTCATAGATGAATAGTAGGCTAGTAGCCATCAGTGCCTATATAAGCCTAGCCATGTGATCCAACCCAGTTATGTTCCCATGTATCATGGATATTGATTAGCAGGAGGTATGTTTGCAAGTTTCTAGAGGTTTGGTGGGGGTATGTTAATTTGCGTAGAGCCCTCTGCCTTTGTCTAACAGAGACTTGGGGGACAGACCAGGGGTGAATTTCCAGTTTTCCATTCATTGGTCAGGGTTACACTTAAATAGGGTTAGGGATGTACTGTACTTCACATGGATAGGGAGCATGTTCCAGAGCATGGACATCTTCTGCGACAGATATTTGTCTCTCCAACTTGTCTTATTTATGTTACAAGTAAAATGTATATCCTTAGATCTAGAAGTTATGATGCTGTTAATTTTGCAGGTGTGGAAAAAGTCTACCAGAGTTGGATTTGAAGATCCCTTGCATGCCAGGCATAGATTGCCTCTTAGTAATCTGTAGGAGACACAGTATAGAGACAGGGCTTTAAGGTAATCCATATAGGACAGCGTGTTTATACCCTCAATTCTCCTGCTAAGAAACCTTGGTGGGCTTTCCAAATGTTGCATTTGACTGGTCAACAACATGTCAAAAGGGCTTTATACTTAATGATAGGTCTGATAAGGACTGAATAAAGAGGCACTGTGACTTTCTTGAACCTGGATGCCATGCCCTTATTTATAAGTTAAGGGATATAGAATAATTTTCTTACCACCTTGGCCACATGTTGCCCAAAGGCCAGATTAGTGTCTACACATGTTCCCAGATCTATGACTTCTGGATCAAACCTTTGGGGTGTCTTGTCGATGGAGTAATTAGCCTAGGTGGCAGTTTTCCCAAAAGGCACTGTAATGCATTTCTTGGCAATCAGTTTCAGTGCACTTGCTTGTTGTTTTTACTTGTTTAATTGGGAACTGCGAACCTAATAACCATCTCCTTATCTGCTGCATCTGAAATATCTATTGTAAGCTTGTCCTTTAGCGACCCAAGCCTGCTGCTGTTATATTTGTTTTTGCTTATGTGTATATCTGTTATTGGTTACCTTGCTTCGCGCCCCACTGTAGAGCCTTTTTACCTCATGCTAGTTCTCTACTGACTTGTGTTAGGGGTGATAGGTTTGTTGACTTGTGTTAGGTTTGATTTAATTTAGCCCCTGATTAGTGAACTGGGTACAGCTATTATGTATTACGTATGATAGTGGTATTATTTATGAGTGTGCCTTACTTATGGTTCGTTCTCAAGCCTGAAATGGCTTCTCTTGTACTACGCCACCCACATGGTGATACACTGCTCTTCTTGTGCTTACGGCACTAGTGTCTAGGTACCTAAAGGACCCTCTCAAAATACATGTGGTTTACCTCTCAGCCTATTACCCTGCAACTCTCTTTGAAGGATTCAAGAAAGTATGTTTTGCTGAATAATTCCTGCTAGTAACAATTCTCCACCTTTGGATCATAGCTACAGGTGTTAAATCACATCCTAAGCCTGGACAGCCAGCAGCCTCTACCCTTAACCCCCTCCTTTTCTATACCCTAACACCCACTCCCCGATCATCCATAGTAACCTCTTCTTCTAACACCCACTCCTCCTCAGTTTTACTCTAGCTAACTCCCTGATCTTATTCTTCCTGCAATATTGGACCTATCCACTAGGTGGCACCCTTATCTCTGCCTCTTTCCATCTTATCCTCCGTTATTCTTAGCCTACTTACCTCAATGTGGCTGTTATTTCTAACATAAATTTTCTCCTCTGACTTAACCCTTCTCTACTGCTGTCTATAACTACCATTCTAGGCTCACATATCACTGTCTTTCCCACTTCTGACTTATCAAACTTACCTTCTGTAGTCGGTACTGCTGATTATTTCTTCTCTAGCTGCTTCGGTACCTGTCTCTACCCACTACGTTCGCCCTGCGGGCTCACTCCACTCCCCTACCCTACGCCCGATTACCACCCACCCCCAGGGGCCCTAAACTTATACTTACTAGCCACACCCCTTCCTCTTCCATTAATCTCATGGTACAAAACCATTGGTCATCTTCTCTTTTTCCCACCTTTTCTAACCACTCCCCTTCTATCCTACATTACCCTTCTCCTCCCTCCATCCACACTTTGTTTACTCCCATACCTACAACTCATCCAACACTTAATCCATTCCAATGTATAAACTTCCCACCCAATACGTTTCCAGCTATTACTCTTTCTTTTACTTCTACCACCTTTAACCTTTGCCTGTTTACTCACCTCCTATCAACACCTACTTTATCCACACATTTTCTTCTCTAATAAGCTAACCAACTCTCCTTCCCTACCAACCCTTTACAGCCATGCTAACATAACATCTATACCCAGCTACCTACTAGCAAAATATCATAGATCACTACACATTAGATATAGCACACTATATCTCAAAAAGATTTTACTCCTGAACTCCAAATCCCTAAATCCAAACCTTCAAAGACAACTCCTCTCTTTAATAGATGGAGAAATTCACCCAAACCCAGGCCCAACAACCATTCCTATCACTCTCCATAACCTCAACCATTCAACTTCTTATAACCTTACCAAACCTTCAAACTCACTCCTTGTAGCTCATCTCAATATACGTAGCATTAACAACAAAATAGTTCCACTCCATGCTCTCTTAGAAGTCTAGTCTTTTGATATTCTCTGCTTAACAGAAACATGGCTAAAACCTGGTAACAAAGACAATGAAATCATCCCATCCGGATATAATATCCTGAGATTTGACTGTGTAGCCAAGAAGGGTGGGGGAGGTAGCTATTCTCTTTAGATATGGGTTACAATTAACTACATATGACTGTAATCTACCTCTAGATTCCAATGCTGAAATTCTTATCTCCAAACTTCAACTCAACAAAGCCAAATCTATCTATATTATCTGTATCTATATACCTCCCGGTAATAACAATACCACCCTAGAAAACATTCTTTGCTGGCTATCTCAACACCTGCCACAAGAAACCATTATCCTAGGAGATACAAACATTGATTGGAATTCCTATAGCAGCAGCCTCCCTACCAACCGCATTAACCTATATGGCTTTTCACAAACCATTACCTCTCTTACCAGGATAAACAAATCTAACAAGAAAGAAAGCACATTAGATTGGATTCTAATAAATAGCCATCCTCAGGTTTATGAATCTGGAACCCTCCCTGATGATATAAGTGACCACTCACTTACCTACATCATCAGGCACACAGCCAAAGCTCCCATACCAATCAATATTAGAAATATTAGATCCAAAAAGAACTTTAACCCAGACCTGTTCCAAAGTGAACTAAGAGCATGCACCTGGTCTCCCTTAAGTTACCTCCCTCTAGAAGAAGCAGTTAAATACTTCAATTCTAACTTCCTAGCCATACTTGACCACCATGCACCAACCCGTTTGATTAGAATCAAGACCAAATCTGCCCCTTGGCTTTCTAAGGAAATCAAACATAAAATTCATCTCAGAAATAAATACTGGGCCAAATGGAGAATGACTAAGGACCCTGTAGACCAACAAAATTTTAGACAGCTAAGAAATGACACTAAGAAAGCTATACTGTCAGATAAAAGAAACTACTACCTACAATTTCAGCAGACTAATCAAAACAACCCAAAAAAATTCTGGGCTAACATTAACCAATTACTGCATCCCAGTCAATCCACTACTCCAAATCCTCTAAATACTGACCAGGAAAATTCCATGTATACTGCCAATGCCTTTAATACTTTTTTTACTGATGCCATCCAAACACTGGCTAGCCAGCTATCCCCTAATAGTTTCACTGTTCCTTCCTTTAACACAAGCCCACCCCCTCCTTTTTCTTTCCAGCTGGTCCCAACTACCCATATTCTAACCCTCATCCAAAAACTAAAACCAGGCTCTCCTTCAGCTGACCAACTACCTGCTGAATATCTACAGAAATTAGCCAAGGCTATTGCCTACCCCATTTCTATTCTTATCAATAGAACTATTACTGAAGGTCACATCCCTAGCATATGGAAAGTCTCTCATATTATCCCCCTCCATAAAGGTGGAAACTCCACTGACTTCTCCAACTATCGTCCCATAGCCCTTCTTTCTCCTTTGGCAAAGATCATGGAGAAATGTATCTATAGGCAATTACTTGACCACCTAATCCAAAATAACTTACTTTCTAGTTGTCAACATGGTTTCTGACCTTCCCACAGCACAACCACGGCCCTCCTTTCCTTTACTGATTACATTAACAAAAGCCACAACCTTAATATGCTTTCCTCTGCATTATTTATCGACCTATCTAAAGCTTCCGATATGGTTAATCACCATATTCTCATAAATATCCTTAAATCCATATCATTAGACACCCTCTCTATAAAATGGTTCCAGTCCTACTTAGGTAAAAGACAACAAGCTGTGCTTTGGCATAACACCCTTTCTTCCCTCCTGCCTGTCAACCTTGGTGTCTCTCAAGGGTCCATACTAGGACCTCTTCTTTTCTCCATATTTATCAATGACCTCCATCTAGCATTCCCTCAAGCTACATGCATACAATATGCAGACGACTCCACTCTTATATGCTCTGCCACTTCCACTTCTGACCTCCACTTCCTTACCCAGAAAGTATTTAACACAGTTGAACAATGGTTCACACAGCGATGCCTTCTCTTGAACCCCCATAAAACTAAACTACTCCTTTTCAATCCTACTCTAAAGTCCTCTCCTATTGATTTTTCTGTCACATCCACTAATGCCACCATTATATCTCCTGACCCCACTACCAAACTACTAGGAATCACCATTGACAATAACCTTAACTTTGACGTCCACATCAACATTACCATAAAAACTGTCATAAAAAACTTGGCTCTCTCTACAGGATTAAGGCCTCCCTTTCACCTACTGCCAGAACAACTATTGCACACACTCATCTAATATCTACTCTTCTCTATGCCTCACCCATTTTTACTAACCTATCTAAGAATAAACTCAACAAGATGGAACTCTCCTATAATAACAAAGCCAGATTTGCTACTGGCAACCCTTTTAGAATCCACCATTGCCTTAACTTAAAGCAGCTTGAATGGCTGGAACTACAGAATCTGATTAAATACCATCAACTCACTATTGCCTATAAGACTCTTTATCAACCTTCCAAAACTCCTACTCTAACTACCCTCATAACTCCCTACAATAACCTGAAGTCCTTGCGTTCCTCTCAGAAATTTCTGGTAAACACTTCTAAATCCAAAAATAGAGCTGGCGATTCTCTCTTCTCCAATTCAGTTGGAAAATCCTGGAACCTTCTCCCCAGTGACCTGTCCTCACATTCCTTTATTGCACTTTTCAAAAAAAGACTGAAACTTCACCTCAGAACACACTGGTTATGCCCCTGTACTAAGCCAGACTAGTTACCTACCCTAACCTAAATATCCTCTGCTTACCCTAAACTTCTCATTAACTGTTTCCATTTACCTCCTTAACAACTTGTTACCTCTTTTTCCTTTTCTTTCTGTTTAACTCTTCCCCTGTGGATACTTTCAAAGGGAACTCTCTTTATCATGTTATTATAAAATAAACTGTCTCCCTCTTATTTTGTACTGCACCTGTATGCTGTAGTGTTACTACATTTTTCTCTGCTATGATTTCTGTCCTTATTGTATAGTTTTGTGTTAATCTGAAATGTCCTCTGTATATACAAAAATAGTGTCATTTTATTTGCTGTGTTTTACTGAATGTACCTTGGAGCTTATCTCCCAGGGCCTCTACTGAAAATGGACATATACCCAGTTAGACCAGCCCGGTTAACAAATGTAAAATAAAATAAAAAATAAATAAAATAAATAAATCTAGTGTTTTTGGTGCTGTTCATTTTGCAGAGGTGCAAAAGGTCCATCAGTGCCGATTTACGGTTACCTTATATGCTAAGCAGAGATCCCCTCTGAACAACTTATAGGAGACAGAGTATAGAGACAGGGCTCAAGGGCTGTTTGTGTAAAACAATATGTTAATACCCTGGATTCTCTTGGTGAGGAGCCTCTGTAGGTATTCCAACTGTTGCATATGCATAGTCAGGTACATGCAAAAGGGGGCATTGTACTTAATAATGGTTCTGATAAGGGCCAAGTAAAGTGGTACTATAGCATCCTTAGACCTGGATGCCATACTCTATGTTGGGTAATGTAGAATTATTTTCTTACCACCTTGGCTACGTGTTGATCAAAGGCCAGATTACTGTTCATGTATGTTCTCAGATCTCTAACTATCGGGTCATTTCTTAGGGGTGTCTTAACAATGGATTAATTTACCTCAGTTTATGTTTTCCCAAAAGAAATTTTAATGCATTTTTTGCACTGAGTTTTATTCTGAGGTTTTGGCAACAGCCATTTGTCTGTGTTAGACCTTCTTACAAGATGTTGGTATCTCAGGCAGAATTTATAACAGCCCCAATTTGCAGCTGTCTACAAACTTGGTGAGCCAGAGGCCCTTGACATTAGCCTTGACCTCCGAGGAGTAGATGCCAAACAGGAGTGGGCCCAACACAGATCCCTGTGGTACTCCACTGGTGACCTGCCTCTTGATGGAGGTGACCTCACCAATCCTGAGTTCTTGGGTCCTATCTGTGAGCCAACTGGCAATCCATCATGTTATGGATGGATTTATGCCTAGTTATGTGAGTTGTCTACAATATCTGTGTGGGATATTGTATCAGATGCTTTAGCCAAGTCTAGGTAGGCAATATGCACATTTTTCACTTCATCCATTGCCTTGGGTACCTTCTCAAAAAAGTTTAACAGGTTGAGAAGGCATGACCTTCATCCATTCTCCAGTGATTTACCAGAAAAATCAAACATTTTTGAGGGGCAGGGCAAAATAGTAGACAGTTTAAGTATAGTGACGTGCTTTTAACTACATCTTTTACTGAACTAAATTGATGAAGCAGCCACTTGACAGATACACTTGCTTACTGGCAACTAACACTTGTGGTATGGTATATTAGTTTTACTTAAAAAAAAACAATGCATTTGTATAAGCTGCAGTTGAATACATTGATGACAACCTGGCAGTTTTACAGACAATATCTGTGTTATGTGATGAATAATAATGCACTGATATTTAAGACATTTATAGTCTCCTGTTCTAGGGCAGCTGTGGTGGTGCAGTGGTTAGTGTTGCCACCTCACAGCAAGAGGTTCTCCAGTTCAATCCTTGGCTGGGGTGCCTTCTGTGCAGAGTCTGCATGTCCTCACTGTGGTTGGGTGGGTTTCCTCCTGGTGCTCCAGTTTCATCCCAAAGACATGCTGTAGGTGGATTGGACACTCTAAATTGGCCCTATGTGTGTGCCTTCTGTGGAAGGTTGGGCACTGGGCTGGCAACTCAACACTGTAAAATTCTACTGCCAATCATGAGCAGACAGGTGATCAGCTGTGGTGACCCCTAACCAGGAAAAGCTGAAAGAAGAAGACAGCAAGGGCACCCGCAGGCAGGTGCAAGGGGGTGCACTTGCACCCCCCTGGAATCGGCTACGGCTAGATAATTAAAAAAAAAAAGTTTTTTTTTTTTTTTTTACGCACATTCTCCTTTAAGAAGGAGTCCAAATAGTCCAGTCGCAGGCATGCTGACATCATCGTTGTCAGTTTAAGGTTTGTGAGCGGGAACTCACACAGGCGGGACCTAGCAACAGAAAGAGAGAAGATGGGAGCGGGACCTGACGGCGGAAGATGGGAGCGGGACCTGACACTTAGGTGTGTGAAACGGAAGATGGGAGCGGGACCGGACACTTAGCAGAAACGAACGGAAGGAAGGAAGATGGGGCACTTTCAGGTAGTGTGTGTGTGTGGAAACGAACTGAAGGAAGATGGGGGCACTTTCAGAGGTGTGTGTGTGGAAGATGGGGGCACTTTCAGAGGTGTGTGTGTGGAAGATGGAGGCACTTTCAGAGGTGTGTGTGTGTGGAAGATGGGGGCACTTTCAGAGGTGTGTGTGTGGAAGATGGGGGCACTTTCAGAGGTGTGTGTGTGTGGAAGATGGGGGCACTTTCAGAGGTGTGTGTGTGTGGAAGATGGGGGCACTTTCAGAGGTGTGTGTGTGTGGAAGATGGGGGCACTTTCAGAGGTGTGTGGAAGATGGGGGCACTTTCAGAGGTGTGTGTGTGTGGAAGATGGGGGCACTTTCAGAGGTGTGTGTGTGTGTGGAAGATGGGGGCACTTTCAGAGGTGTGTGTGTGTGGAAGATGGGGGCACTTTCAGAGGTGTGTGTGTGTGGAAGATGGGGGCACTTTCAGAGGTGTGTGGAAGATGGGGGCACTTTCAGAGGTGTGTGGAAGATGGGGGCACTTTCAGAGGTGTGTGTGTGTGGAAGATGGGGGCACTTTCAGAGGTGTGTGTGTGTGTGGAAGATGGGGGCACTTTCAGAGGTGTGTGTGTGTGGAAGATGGGGGCACTTTCAGAGGTGTGTGTGTGTGGAAGATGGGGGCACTTTCAGAGGTGTGTGTGTGTGTGGAAGATGGGGGCACTTTCAGAGGTGTGTGTGTGTGTGTGTGTGTGTGTAAAATGCCCCAGGTGTACATGGTGGTGGGTAGTGAATAAGGCTTGAACCCTGTACCTTGGGCCCAAGTGGCAAGAGCCTGAATTCCCTACCCACCACCATTTGTGAAAATGTTGCAGGATTTTCCCTCATACTTTTTCTGTTCCTCATAAAATCTGTGGTTTCTGCATTTGTGTCCTTGTTGCCTGACAGCTACATATTCTTTGGTTTTATTCTTGGCTGTCTGGAGTGTTTCTCCCTGGGCCTCTGCTAAAACTTAGCTTTTTTTTTTTTTTTTTTTTCAAAGTCAGACTTTCCTGGTTAACAAAAGTTAAAAAAAATGGACACTTGTCAGACTTCATATTCTTCAGAAAGTGTATGTTAACAAAAGCTTTTATTCTAGCAAAAGCTTTTATTCTAGCAATTTTCTAAGTGTACAAGATGGATATTTGAAATGTATCCCTGTGTTTGGGACTGTATCCCCCCCCCCCATTATTGGCTTCGTCCAGGTTTTGTGCTAGGGTTGAGAGTTATGGTAAGAACTGAATTCACTGAATATGTTTGAGGGCTGTATTCACCCAGTATTGGCTTTGTTCAGGTATTTATTGGCTTCATCCAGGTTTTTTGCTAATGTTGAGAGCTATGGTAAGAACTGATTTCACTGAATATGTTTGGGGGCTATATTCTCCCATTACTGGCTTTGTCCGGGTGTTATTTGCTAAGAGGTTGAGAGCTATGGTGAGAACTGAATTCACTGAATGTTTGGTGGTTGTAGTAGTCACCCATTATTGGCTTTGTTCAGGTCTTTTGTTCTAAGAGGCTGACAGCTGTGCTATGGTGAGAACTGAATTCACTAAATGGTAGCTATTTAAGTTTCAGTCTTCCTCTTTCACAAAACAGTTTATTTGGCGTAGTGGTATGTTGCTCTGACTGTTTTGCACAGGGTCCCCTGGGTTCAAGACGTGGCAGTGAAATGTATGGTGGTAACGCAGCATTTTATTCTAGCAACTTTCAAACATTATACAAGCAATGTTTAAAATGTGTCCCTAGTTTTTGGCCTTTTGTCCCCCCCAATAAATTTTGGCTTTTTCCAGATTTCTTGTGCTGAAAAGTTCAGAGATACAGCTGGGTGTCGGAGTAGATTTTACAAGGAGCTGAGAGCTGCAGGGGAGCAAAAGTTTAGTGCTGCTTCTGTTTAGTCTGCTTGCATTGTTAATAGCACAACAGATAGTGTACTTGCTTTAGATGCTGAAGGCTGTGGGTTCTACTCCCACAGTAGGTAAATGCATTGCTGATGCTGTATTGTGTTGTAAAGGGGTGGATGCTGCAGTCTTTTGGCAAAGATACCTAGTAACTATGAACCTGTTAACAGTTTGCTATCCATTCCCTATTGCGGTATTACTAGCTTTTCATTTTTATTGCATGCAACAAAAGCAATTTATTCTTCAAGAGTAACAGGCACTTTATTTGTAGATTAAACAATGACATATAAAGTGTTTGCTAGCAGCAACCTCTTTATTAGTTACAAATTTTTTCAATGTGGAGTTTACTACTTCAGAGATTGTGTATTTTTTACTGATACTGGTGGACTTGAGTAGACTTTTTATGATGGAAATGTTCTGAATTGGGCAGTTTTGTCATTAGTGGATGCTTTTGTTTCATTGTTTACTGGAAAAATGTTCAAAACAATAAATTTAAAATGCCCTCTAACAACTGTACCGTATTGTACAAGGAATATAATGTAATACAGTCAGGAAGGTGTATCGAAGAGCATGTGTATGTTATGTTCGAGGGGCCTATGATTTTGCAGACAGCCCAGAGTTAATATTTGCCATTGGCAAAATGTATTTTCTCTGAAAGTGGGTTTCAGTGCTGTTTCAATGCATGCGAGTTTCAAGAGCAGAGAAGTTTTAATGTTGGTCTATTTTCATTGTGAGACTGCATTGCTTTAACAGATATGTATTAGGGTTTGTGCTGTAAAATGCAAAATAAAACTTTCAAATGAAATCCTAAATCATCGCAGAAGTGAAGCAGTATGCACATTAGTGTTTATGATAAATGGGACATTGGAATGGCTGCAGGGGGGAGGCTCCATTTGACCATGATTTTGTGAGGGGGGGTAGCAAGCTCAGACAGCCCCGGTTGAATTATACCTCTCAGTTGTCCATATCTTTGCAGAATGAATAGATATTTGCTGCTTATTTTTGGTTTGTTCTCAAATTTGTGATTTTCTAGCAAATCATTTAGGAATGAAGCCATTAAATGACAGACATTGAGTTTCAGATGTCATAACCTTCAGAAAAATGCATGCTAATGCAAGACTGTCTTTACGTTTATACAAGAGCAATTCTTAGTAGTGTTTGTATGTTCCCCAATATATTTGGCCTTGTTCAGATTTCCTGCATTAAGAGGTTGAGAGGTACGTGCAAATGACTTTGTAGATTAGGAATATCCAAACATCTCAATTGTCCCCAATTCTGGCTCAAAATGTTGCTCTCCCCTAATAATCCCTCCTCCAAAATGGCAATTTTGGAAGAAAACGTGGCGGGTTTACAATTATATATAACTGTAATGATCACTTATAGATTACCTTTATTTCAGAAATGCATGTGGATGCTCTTATTTTGTTAGCTGCTTCAAGTTAACTGTTAATATTAAAAAGGTGTCCCTTTTTTGACAGGTATTTTTGCATCACATTTTGGTCCGTTTTTCATAAAATTGTGTTTTTCTGGCAAATTAGTGGCAAGTCATTAAAGATTGAAGTTAGAAAATAATGGCAGACATTTGAGTTTCAGATTTCATACCCTTCAGAAAACTTGTACTAATGCAAGATCTACCTGTTCTATTTAAGTTATAAGAGCAATATTTAAAAATTGGCCTTATTTTTGGGCTTGTCACACTTCTAGTTCTATGTATGGCTTTGTCCAGATTTCTTGCTCTGAAGTTGAGAGGTATGAGTGTCAGAGCCATCACTTCAGCCAGAGACATTTCAAATTGTGACATACTTATTGCCAGAGACATTTCAAATTGTGACATACTTATTGCACCCCACTCTCCCCATTGTAGTGGCTCTGGATGTGTCCATGGAAGGCAAGGAGCAGTTATGCAGTGTAAATGTGCAGAGTATTCCCCCATCCAAAGTAGATCACAAATACGACCGTGGCTTTTCATCTGTCCTTGATTTTGCAAAATGTTCTGGTTTTCTATCAGATTTTTGTACTGTTGATTTATGCTTCTTATTCTGGAACTGTATGCTGTCACAGTGCCCTGTTGCTCTGTTTAAGTAGCCATGGTTTAATGAACATCAGGTAAGCTTGTCGGAGATTGTAAGATGCAAGTAAGCTTTAGTAAGCTTGTCGGATATTGTAAGATGTAAGTATATTGTTAAAGAATTACCAGCATTGAAAGCCTTTTCGTTGTTGCCATGCAGAGAATATTTACATGACTAGATAATGTATAAGCCTTGGGTATTGAAATGCATATGACAGTTTTATTTATTTTATTTGCAGTTGGTTTGCCAGGATAGTCCATTGGGCCAAATGAACCTGTTTTCAATGGAGTCCTGGGGAGAAAAGCTCCAAAACTAAGTAGGTTATTAATAGATATACAAATTATACAATTGCACAGAAGTTAATCATACAAGAAATAACAATTTGAAAATAATACAACTAGAGCGAGTACAATCTAGTGATGAAATTAATAGGTAATACAGACTAAAGGGAAATTTAGCACAAAAGCACTGAGAAATAACATATTTGGAAGCATTTCATGACAATATTGAGGAATAACAACATATTAGGAAGCAATACACAAAAGTACTGAGAAGCAATAACGTATTAGGGAAGCAATACTTGAAGTGTGGCCTAGTATATTCTTTCTGATTATTCTAGGAATAATAATATGTATGAGTTAGGGTGGGTAATTAGGAAAGTTGCAGGAGGAGGAAGAAAGAAGATGGAGTTTGCAAGTGTTATGTGGTGTGGAGCAAGAGCATTCCCACTGGGATACTAGATGTGAGTGAAGAGATCTTTTAAATATAAAATGGTTGGGGGTGGTGCGAATGGAAGGTGGTAGGGAGTTCCAAAGGCATGCAAGGAGAAGATTTTTGCCTGGGGGACTAGTTGGTTTATATACTTCTAATAGATTTTGATTGTTGGATCTTGATACTCTTGCAGGAAGGTGCATTTTAAAGGCTGATGAAAGGGAGGGACAAAGGGAGGGGTTGAAAATGAGCTTATGTGCAAGATTTAGTTGAGTATATGTGAGATAACTGGGTAGCTCTAGCCATTTTAGTTTTTGGAGAGAGGAACAGTGGTGGGTGGAGGACTTGTGGTTGGTAGCGAACTTGGCAATTTTGTTGTAGAAAGAGGAAAGTTGTGTTGGAGGTCTGTAGATTAGTTAGGAGTGGAGCTCCATAGAGAAGGGAGAGGATAAGAAATGAGGTAGAGGGTGATTTTGGTAGCAGGTGTAAGGTAATGATTTTGTCGGTAAAGCATACCGGGTTTTCTTGATATTTAACTGTAGGTGGGAGTTGAATTTGAGCTGGTATCAATTTGGACCCCAAGTAACTTGGTCTCTGACACCAGTTCCAGGAGTCGATTATTTTGTCTAGAGATGTGGAATGTGTTTATATTGAAAGAAGTTGCCTTAGAGGGGATGAATAACATTAATTTGGTTTTAGAGGCATTGAGTGCTAGGTGATTCCTTTTCATCCATTGCTCAGTTGTTGTAAAAGCATCTTGAGTCAGTTTTAGGAGTGAGGGGATAGAGGTGGCAGCGCAGATAATAGCAGAATCATCGGCATATTGGATGATGTCTGAGAATGGGATAGAGTTGCGGAAATCATTTATAAATATATTTAAGAGAAGGGGACTCGGTATACAGCCCTGGGGTACCCCAGTAGGAGTATTTAGAAATGAGGAGGTGGCCTTTTTCCATTTGACTGCTTGAGATCTGTTAGATAAGTAGCTGGAGAACCAGTTCAAGGAGGAGGGAGATGGGTAAAGTTTAGTTAGTAGCAGGCTGTGAGAGTGTGTCAAAGGCCTTAGAGAGGTCGAGTAGTAGGGTAGAAACAATTCGGCCAGAGTCGCGGGCTTTATTTACAGTTTCAAGGAAGGAGAGGAGGGCGGTCATAATGCTATGATGTGGTCTGACTCCATGTGTGGGAGTTAGTAGGTGATTATCTAAGATGTGGAAGGAGTTGTAGTTGGATACACTTTTCTAGGAGTTTAGAGATGGGGGACAGAATAGCGATGGGGCGGAAATTAGTAACATTGTTGTTGTTCCCACCTTTTATGTAGAGGTATGATAAAGGCCCTTTTCCAGACTTGGGGTACTATACATTCTTGGATAGAGCAGTTGATTTAAAATGCTAATAGGGTAAGCGATTGCTTCAGCAGCTTTGCCAAGAAAGTAAGAAGGGATGTTATCAGGAGCATTGGTGCATGGCTTCAGTTTCATAAGGAATTTCTTTATAGTAGAAGTTGGGTATAGGTTTAAATGAGAAAAAAGGAGTGTGAAGAGGGAGAATTAGGGGCAGATGAAGCTGATGAAGTAGTAGGAGGAGTGGAGGGAAGGGAGTTAGTAGATGGGAATGAGGAAGTAGTAGCAGTGTAGTGGTGTTAGAGAAAGATGGCGTTAATTTGGAAATGGATTCAATGAAAAGAGTTAAATTAGGTAGCCAAGTCTTGGTCAGGAGCGTTTGGGTCTGGGGTAGGGGTATCTGGTTTGCTGGGGTTAAGTAGAGTAGAGATACCTTTCCAAAATTTCTGAGGGTTTGATTTTATTATTTTGAAGTGTGGAAAAGTAGTTTTGTCGGTCTTAAGATTATGAGCTTTTTTACCTTATTTCGAAGTATTTTATATTCATTGTAATAAAAGGACAGGATTACAGTATTTTCAGAAGCTCATTACATTTTATTGCAGACCAGTGTCTTATAGCAGTGTCTGTGTGTTAGTACACTTGTAGTTGGGTCAGGGTGGCTTTAATGGTATATGGTAAATAAGCATTGCTACCTTATTTAAAAGCCAAGCCCTGCAACAACTAGCTCCACACTGAAGTCAAAACACAATAGCTCTGGTGGGTAAATGTACTCTGTAGTAATCAAAAAGGCAAATGTTTAAAATAACTACAGCTTATTTGCAAACACAATAGGTAGTGATGAAACAATGCTCTGCTAAAATGCTTTAATGCTCCACAATGCTGAGCTGCAGATCAGTTATCACTGGCTACCAGGATTTCACCCACTTCAGCTCAAGCACGGTGCCGTTCAGTGCAACCTTCCCAGAACTAATTTGTCTGACCAGAATTATTTGGTGTGTGTATTAGAGGGAGGTAGCATACCCCTCAGCTGTCCAGATTTTTGCCCCATATTCCTCCTAAAAGGATTGAAGTTGCTAAATGAGACATTTCAGTTTTAGATGTCATGTCATTTAGAAAAATGCATACCAACACAAATCCTGTTACTCTTGCAATTTTCTAAGTGTCTGAGAGCCATATTTATAATCTGTCCCTATTTATTTTAGGCTTTGTCCAGATTTCTTGCACTAAGGTTGAGGCCTTGAGGGTATGGTATGTTTGTGAGAAAGTGAAATGCCCAAGTTAGAGTTAACAGGTGGAATTTTCAAGTGCATTTTCAAGGAACTGTGAGTTTTAAGGAAGCTAAGTTCACTGCTGCTCATGCCAAGTCTATTTACAATGTGCAACTGTTTTGTTTAGCAAATGGTATCTCTATTGTGGTATAACGTTTTAAAGCTATGTTAGTAGCACCACAAGTAGAATACTTGCATCTTAATGTAAAGGCTTGAGGTTCTATTCCTACAGCATATACATTTGTATGTTGCAGTCCTCAGGATGCCCTCCTTTGGATGAGATGCCTAATAACTATGAACCTGTTTTTCAGCTTGTCATCCATTTTCTATTGCAATATACCAGCTTACCATTTTTTTTAATTTAACATAGGCAATTTATTCTTTGACGGCAACAGGCACTGAATTTGTAAATGAAACACTGAAATATACAGCAACAACATCTTCATTAGTTTCAGATATCTTTAATGTGGAATTATTCAGATTACTTTTACTTCAGCAGAGTCACTCAAGTGCTGCTGTATAATACAAGGGATATAATTCAATTATATATTATAATTAATACAATCAGGTAAATCTAATAACTTTTGCATGGCCCTAACGGTGTGCAAGGAGCCTATTGCTTGAAAACAGTTCAAAGGTAAATAACCTGCCACTGGCCAGATGCATTTTCTTTGAATGTGGGTTTCAATGCTGTTTCATTGAATGTGAGTTTCAAAAGTAGAGAAGCTTTAATGCCAAGTCTGTTTTCATTGTAAGACTATTGCTTTGTTTAGGTTTAGTAAATGTCTCAGTGTTTGGGCTATAATGTTTGAAATAAAAGTTGTAAATTAAATCCAACTGCCTGTAATCATTGTAGAACTAAAGCATAAAACAGTATGCACACAGATTTGAACAGTGTCTACAGTAAATGGGGAGAAATAGCCAAGTAATGGGACACTGGAATGGCTGTGTGGGCGGGGCTTGGGTGGGTGGACTTGGGCGGGGCTGTGTTGGCAGGGGGCGGGGTGAGTTATGTGGGTGGGGCTCTGGGTTTGCACCCCCCTGCAAAAAATCCTGCGGGCTCCCTTGGAAGACAGTCTCCTGTTCTAGAACAGAAATGCCTTTAAATTTCAGAGTCAATGGACATTTCTGTGATCGCTGTCATTTCAGTTTCTAGATCAGTTTTGTAAACCTAGAATATTCATTTGCAGACAGATCATCTCAGCTTACGATAATGTTCTATATTGCAGCATGTTTTGCATTCATGCTAAAGTTAGGGTCAGTTTGTCAGCTTTCATATTTTCCAGGTCTTATTACTGAGCTCCAATCACATTGTAGGAACATCTTGACACTGGGAAGGTGGTGGTGCTTTACTTACTATGGAACTTTGATATACCATTGGAGAGTTCTGGCAGATGAAAAACTAAACTTTTTTTTGACCAGAGTGTTTCATTTAAAGTGCTCTATTCCTTTTGTATTCCTTCTCTATTTCTATATATGTGGACCTAGCACATAGCATGATCCTAAATGCAGAGGCATAGCTGGGCTGGTACAAAGAAGGCAGCTTCCCTGGGTGCAAAGAGTAAGGGGATGTGAGTGGCAGTTCCTGGTCAGTCTTCAGTGCATGCATACATTTAGAAATAAATGTATGTATTGCATCTGTCAGAACTCCAAGATGTAGCTAGCTAGTTTTGTGCCCATTGTTGTCTCTCAAACTGGTGCCATTACAGAAAACACTCTTCTTGGGACTAAATCCTTATATGCACTGAACAGAGACTGTGATATTCTGATTGTGCTTCTTTTAACACTTTGCACCCAGGACAGCTGCTACCTGCAACTCATTCTAGCTATACTACTGTCAGAACTGAAGCTTTGTAGATCTCTGTATATTGCATAAACTGTAGCAGATGATTCCTTGCAGTTTGAAAGGAGAAAAGAGATTTTTTTCCTGCACCTCAAGTCTGAGAAGAGGAGTGTTAAGATGAGGGGGACACTATATCAGGGAACAGCACCGGGTCTAAAAATAGCTAGTTTCAGCTCTGCCAAGATGTTCTGCTTGATACATAACTCTGACAGAGAAATAATGTTCTGTGTAATTCCAAAATACATACTCATCTCTCTCATTCCATTATATGCAGTTCTGTGAGGTTCTTGGCTTATCTACAATATCTGTGTTAGGTGATGAATAATAATGCACTGATATTTAAGACATTTATAGTCTCCTATCAGTACTTTCTTTCAATAATTCTGCAGTACGTCTCTGTCAAAAAACAGCAAAGAACATGATGCTGGCAACTTAGCTTTCAGATACCTTTAAAGGCATATTTAGTACCTTCAGAGGGACCTTACTGTGAAAGTTCCCATCACAGAAAGACTATACATGTGTGTTGTAACTAGCGATGATGGGTATTGCAAGCTGTAATGATGTGCTAACAGCTTGTGCTTTCTGTTATGCTGCGGTAGCGTTGTCGCCTCACAGTAAGACGTTGTCCTGTTCGATTCTCAGCTAGAGCGTCTTCTGTGTGGAGACATGCGTAAATGGGCATACCTTCGTTGAAGGTTGTGCGTCAGAGCTGGTAACTCGGCATGTAAAAATCTACTGCCAATCATTAGCGGACCGGAGTTCCGCTGTGGCAACCCCTAACCGGGAGAAAGCCAAAAGACACAACAAAGATCATCACTTGTGAATGCTCTTCATTTAATACAATAGTTTTACAGTAGTCCAGTATGAAAGAACTTTGGGTGTGAAGATGTTTTTTGTCACAATTACTTGGACATGAGCTGGCTGAGGCCATCCATATTAATGGCATACACCAGTGATGCATTTTTTGTCATTGTTTTGTCTTTTAACTAAGCAGAAGACACCGTGGCATTGCAGCAGTTTTATTAGTATTTCTTCCCTGTCAGTAGATATAACAAATATAGTCTTAAAGAAAAGCATGTTGGGGGGGGCTCCTCATTTTGGTTCAGTTGGATTTGCTGGTATTATTGTCTGTCATTTGCAGCAGTTACTATATTTTATAGATATTGGGCTGGTCTGTCTAGGATACACAGTGATCTTCCAGACTGCTTGCCTAGTATGAACTTATGAATCAATGAAGTTTGGTAGTGTACTCCAGTTATCCAATTGCGGATATTGTCATAGGGTAAGACACCAAATGGAATAAATTAATTTATTTAATATGAAAGAAAGTGTAGCTCATTAACCATTACAGAGTACAACAAAACACTGTTGTATTAGAATATATAATTAAATATTTAGTTATGGATGGATTCTTACCATCTTATGAGTGCTCTGAAAATCATGAAACACAGTAAGCAAGAGACTGTTTTGTGATCTAGGTATTGGGGTAACTAATGATAGTGACAGAAGTATTTTTTGCAGGGTTTAGTAGAATGATTAGTTGAACTTATGAATTTAAGTTATTTCAGTTTTGTCTCTCTTTTAAGGGAAATACAGTTCTTCATTACATGCACTGGTAATGCGCAGCAGAGTGTGTTTATTCATACAAATAACTTCTTTTCATAGCTATCATTACTTCATCTTCTGCTGTGTTTGTTGCCCAGACAAAGTTCAGTCTATGGATGGCAGTCACATTGTGACAACTCAAGCTCAGTACTAGAAGTAATGTCTGACTCCACTTAACCTCCTAGAGTATGCAGTTATCTGTTCCTTCTCCATAACCCTACTACAAAGTACACTGTTTCATTCATCTCAAGTCAGTGTGTCCCCACCTGTGCAAGTGATATGTTTGTGACATAAGGCTTTATCATGATAAGTATATATTTGTGTGAAATGAATGAAGTACATTACTGGGAAATGTATTAGTTACATTTTACCACAGTGAGATATCCATGATGTACACAGTCAGTAGTTGATGGCTATAGTGATCATTAGTAGATAAAAATAACTTACCCCTGCTGCTGTTTATTCACTGCTGAGCAACAGTATCACTATCTGCCATGGCAGGTGTAGTATCACACAATCTGTTGTATCTGATGAAATCAGTGTATATAATTCTATTGCTATGGCTTATACTTGTGTGTGTGTGTGTGGGGGGGGGTTGCAGTGGATTTAAGAGTAAGAAATGGAGTGTAACTGTATTTACTTTCCACTACAAACATCATCATCATTGCTGATAAGTGGATGTCTATTGGGTGATCTGGCAAGAACAGGATATGTGTGAAAGCAAGTGCAAATTGGCACAGTTGTGCATTGTGTAGAATTGCCATAATCCACCACTTGATTCTGCTTATGTTATTGCCTGTAGCTTCTTCTATGTGGAGTTTAAATACTCTCTCTGTCCTGGTGTGGGTATATCTATGTCCTCTGGTTTTCCAAAAATCCTAAAGAAATACTATCAGTGAACTAGTATTCCTGCAGTATGCCTGTAGGTCAGCATGCGACATGTAATTGTGTTTGTTATTGAACTGCCCTGTCAGGACCAATGATTTTTCACACACATACTGAAGTTGCACCTAAAAAGCAAGGCTAGTACTTTGCAAAGCATGTCTATCACAAGATGTAGGGCATGTTTCTGTGTACACCTTTTATTTTCATATATTTGATTTAAATTTGTTTAGCGAAGTAGTCACTGTGTTATTGTCCAGTGAGTCTGAAGTGTTGAGGGTTGGTATTTGGAACCTCTTCGATTAAGGGCTCCTAATATCCTGTTCAACCAAATGACTCATTGACTTACACAAACTTTTCTGTCACAAATACAAAGAAGTTTATCCATCCTTCAGAAAAACAGACCAGTTAAAGCTGTAAAGTTGTAAGGATGTCAGGGTTGAGTTTTGAGATGAGTATGTTAAGTTGGTCTTGTTTTCTTGATGTTAAGGCCGTTGAGTAGATAACATGCCAATTTATGGGTGGAGTGATAATGATGATGCTGCTGGTGGTCATGAGTTGATGTTTCTTTTAAAGATCATCAATGGGATTCAATAAAGCAAAATCTCCATGTCAGAATAGTGCAGCAGCTTTTGCACGGAATATGGCTGCTGAGCGATCCAGTAAACTAGGCTGGAGGTGTGCACGAGCCTGCCAACACTATTCTGACACAGACACCACTGAATAATGCTAATTATCTCATTTGTTGGTGAAAACCATGCAAATGAGGTGAATTAATGATTCAGTAAACAGACAGGCATCCGTGCCAGAACAGTGTGAGGTGCAGAAATGTATTCAGTTACTAACTGAGTACATTTCTGGAAAAATCAAAACGGAGGCATGACAGTTCAAAGTAAAGCAGGTATTATGACTATTAGGCATGCCAATGGCCAAAACTATGGCCATTGGCATGGAAAAAAGTTGCAAAATTATGAAAAATAAAAGGTTTTATTTTGGCCAATTTCGGCCGTTTAAGTGTAGCGCAGTGGCGAGCAAATGAGATCGTGCAGAAAATAAAAAAAAATGTGAAAATACAATTTTAATTGAAATCTGCATTTTGCCATTATAGTGGGTAGCATGCAGAGCCAAAACAATAACAAGTAACACTGGTTGCTAAAGAGAAAGTCTATGGTGTAGTGTTTTAACAAGGGACTAAGGCAGTGGGGTATGCAAATGAGCAAATTTTACTGAATAGAAAAATGGGAGACTATGGTCTGGATGCACCTAACCGTGTAAGAGCTATAATGCGATCATGTAAGCAGGAGAAGCAGCTGACATGAAAAGGGGATGTGTCATGCTTGGTGTAAGCACATTGGAGATCCACGGCTTCCATCTGAACTTAGCTAAGCACAGCTAAGCAAGGGGGTGTGTCTGAGGCTGTATGTGCATTATTCCATGAAATGAAGAGCGTGTTCATGTCCAAGGGAGGGCCATTCCTGCTTAATAGTGTTTACTTTAGCTAAATGTGTTTGAGTGGTGTGCACCGGGTCTTAAAAAAAAAAATGGAAATAGTAAAACTGTTTACATTTGCGCAGCGGGTTTGTGCAGTGCACCTCGGGGCTTAAAAGGGGCAGAAATCGGAAGGGAAAAAATGGAAAATAGCAGAATAAAGGCAATCAAGTACAAATAATATAGCTGGCAGCTGGAATGTATCATAGTCAGCCAATCACACAGGCAGCATCTGCAGCACAACAGTATAAAGTATGGAAACACCTTACAGTCTGTTTTTTCCCACAAATTCTGCACCATAGGTGTACACACTCGGGGGGATTTTAAATGACAAAACTAACAAAATGTTAGGGGCTGCTGTCACTTTGATACATCAGTATGTGCTAGAGGCTGAGGGTGATGAGGAGGATAATACTGACAACCACCCCAGACTGAGTAGGAGGAGGAGAAGAGTGTTCAGACCCAGGGTAACCTACCAGGGGCTACATGATCTGGAGATAGTAGAGCACTACAGGGTGGAAAGGGACATACTTCAGAAACTCATCGAGCTGTGCTGGCCTCACCTCTGACCCAGAGCCAACAGAGGGGAACCCATCCCAGTGGATACAAGGTATGTGTAGCCTTAAGAATACTGGCTACAGGTACTTTCCAAAGACCTACTGGGGACATCATGGGGATCTCACAGGCATCTGCATCCAGGGTACTCCACCAGTTCCTGGATGCCATGCTACCACATGCCGGTGAGCACATTTACTTCCCCAGCACCTGTGAGGTGAGGACCAGGAATATGTGTCTCTTCCAGCATGTAGCAGACTACCTGGCGGTACTGGGTGCCATAGACTACATGCACATCCACATCAAAGCACCACCCAGTGAACAGGGTAGGGTCTATCTAAACCACAATGGCTTTCACTCCATCTGCCAGGTCATGTGCAATGCCCAGGGCATTATCATTAATGTGTGTACTGGCAGCCCTGGAAGCTATCATGACTCCTACATCTGGCATTCCTCACAGCTGTACTAGGGATTTGCCAGGGGGGACATCCCATATGGTCATCTGGTCGGAGGTGCTGGCTATGCACTGGAGCTGTAATAAGGCACACGCACAAATCTGAATCATTATAGAGCATGTGTTTGGTTTGGGATAGTCAAGTCACAGTTCCGCTGCCTTGGCATATCTGGTGGAGCCCTGTAGTATTCTCCAACCCCATGTGCACACATGTTCATAGTATGTGCCGTGCTACACAACATGATCCTGTGGAGACAGCTGCAGCAGGAACAGTACAGGGAAGGGCCACACAGCCCCCCACCATTGCCAATGTCCCCACAGGCACAGAGGGACTCAGAGGAGGAACCCCCTGAGCCTGCTCCTGTAGGCAGACGGAAGCATGCCCAGTATGTCCTGACCTTGGCAAAGAGGCAACACACAGCGCACACACTGACACTGTAGGGTCCCAGGGACTGACACCTCTCTCTCTGACTTGCACACACAGTAAAATGGATGCCACACATATCACACTACCTGTTCCTTACCATGTATAGGCAGTGTACTGTGTGCATTTGACAGAGTCAGCCCTCAAGCACTGTCCTCACAACTGCTGCAGGCACAAGGTAAGTCAGTCTTCTTAACAATAAATTAATGGAGTAGTATGTTCTGGTAGCATATCTATGGTATTGCTGCATGCATGCAAGGGAATGGGGTGTCCTACTGGGATAGCAGCAGACAACTAACAGCTATGTGGGACATCAGGAAATGCTTGCCCAATACTGGCTTCCCCACATTATGCAGTAGTATCCAAGGTAACAAATCCCACTGCAGTATATGCGGTGGGCCAGCTAACAAGGGGATCATAGGTCACATGCATAGATGTCAATGTGGAGGTCCCATACTCACCCCTCAGACTCACCCAGAAAGCCAGCCATAGAAAACCATAAAGGAATGTCTGGCAAAGGCCCACAAATGGTGACAATGATGAAATACCCCCTACAGACTTACACAGTGATATCACAGCTGGCCTTGCAGTTGCAGTAAGGCTCTGAAGGGTAAGAAGTCTGAATCTCAGATGTATGCCATTACACTGCGGTCTTTAGTGATATGCCTCTATCCTCCAAGACAGGGCACAATACTATGCTAAATGGAACCAAAATGTAAAGCAAATATCAGCACAGTCTGTGCAAATGTGTACAGTTGACAGGTGTGCCCCCCACGCCCATATTCCATAGAAATGCAGTAAGATGTAACTTTGTAGGGTAATAGCAGCAGAGCACATATTTCCAGGGCTGTCCCAATCAACATGATAACTTGTTGCATGTCCACAATATGCAAGGGTCAATGAGCTATGTATATGTATGGTTAATACTGTCAGGATGTGGGCAGCACTTACTCCTGGCTGTTGTGTCTTAGTGATCTAGGTAAAGTACTGTGGTTGACAGGACCATGTTCCAAGAACTGCAGTGCCAACTATTTTGCATGCCAGCTACACCTATGGTAGGAGTTGTACACACTGTCCAGATGGCAATATCTGTTACTGCTGGAAATCTGGACAGGTCATGGACAGAGGGGCCACACATATGGACAGTACACAGGCCGTAGTAACCTGTACAGTGCCTACCATACCTCTCAACTGTGTAGACCTTTTGCAGATTGTCCAGAGGTTTGCATCATACTTGTGGTCTCTTTATCATGAAATAGTGGTTGTCTGGCAAATCACTGGCAAATCATGAAAGACTAAAGTCAGAAAAAAATACAGATTGTAGTGTCTCAGTGTTCATACCCTGTAGGAAAATGCATGCTAATGCAAAATCTGTTATCGTATCACCTTTCTATGTTTGTAAGGCCAGAAGTTAAAATGGTCCCTATATTTAGGTCTTTGTCCCCAAATTACTTATGGCTTTGTCCAGATGTCTGGCTCTCAGAAGTTGAGAGGTATGGTGCCTAGTAGCACACCAGGTACCTGAAGGTCTGTGTACTGCCAGGTCACAAAAGGCTGTCACCTTTCTGTGTCAGCACTGACAAAACATGTCACCGGCCAACAGCCATACCCCTGGATTGGCAGGTTGTCACAGAAGGAGCACAAGTATGGCTTGTATATCATCTGTTCTGCTTGTCCTAACATTGCATTCACCTGCCAACCTTTTGCATATTTGCAAAACAAGAAAAGGTCATGTCAAAACATGAATGTCAGACAGTGGTGAAGCAGATATCACACCCATGACAGAAAGCAAGCAAATACCAAACTGGTCCCTCAACTGTCTATGTCTGGCAGAACAGTATCAACACGCTGTCCCCATGTGTGGACCTTCATCTGATTGTCATATATGGGCTTGTCCAGATGTCAGTCAGTGATAGTTTGACAGCTAGGCCAACATGTAGCTGCATAATAACATAGTAACATAAACCATCTGAGGAATACAGCAGATGTAGTGGTGCAATGATGGACAACCTGCCAAATAGGTACGCTCAGAAGTGTGAAGTCCATAACCTTGTGTGTGATGTTACAGCATTTACCCTGCTAACACCAGAATTACAAATACATAACAGCAGTCACTGTGAGCAAAGCCTGTGACAGGAATACAGAAGGATAAAGAGACACACATAAGGGGAGGGGAACCACTGGCCAGACAAATGGAGAATGTGCACACCAGAACACATTTTGCAGTAACATAGGTGCCCTGCAGTGTGTGGAGGCAGTAAATATCACCTGCAAATACACAACACACACCCACATAAATGGAGGTCCACAACAGATCAAAACCCCAAGCAAAGGACACCTCAGAGGCAAAAACACATGAGAACTGCACAAACATACACAACACAGACCACGCATACTCCACACACTAGGGTCTTGCAAACACTAAGGCCTCAACCATATACACAACATATTACTCATAGAAGACTCTACTGTTAGACACACACATGTCCTACACACCAGGCAGGATAAGGAGAAAGCCACGGTTACTTGTTTGTCAGGTGCCATAATCTGCCATATCACACATGAACTCATGTCACCCTACAGCAGGTGCAGGTATCACTCTGGCCTGGTCCAGGGTGGTGTGAACAATGTCAGATGTACCTTACGGACTATAGGAAAACAGACATGATTCAGCTTGCTGAATATGTGTCCCATGCACGTATGTCCCTAGCTGTAAGCAGCATCCTGCTGTCACCCAGAGTAATGGATCAATACAAACAAAAAGCAATTGCCAGCAACATTTCATTTGGCTCACTTTCTGGTGTCATCCCAGGGGGATCCACTGCCTGGCAGCCTGGGAACATATGATCGACAGAATGCACTGCCTTGCCACAGATGGCATACATCTCTCTCACATGGCCTACAGGCCTCTGGCAAAGGCCCATGCCTCACCCATAGTGCCTTTGTAGGGAATGTCATGGTTGCCATACTACCAACATAACACAGTCAACAAAACACAAATGAAAGGCCATACCACTAAATGCTAGGAGCATACCTCTCAACCCCGTAGAGCAAGATATCTGGACAAAGCCATAAATAATGGGGGGATAAAGGCCCAAATATAGGTACACTTTTTAAGTATTGCTCTTATAATGTTAGAAAGTTTATAGAATAACAGGGTTTGTATTAGCAGGGATTGTCTGAAGGGTATGAAGTCTGAAACTCAAACATCTGTCAGTATTTCCTGACTTCAACCCTGAGTGGTTTGCAATCAATGTGCTTGAAAACCAGAATTTTATGAGAAACCGACAAGATATATGAGGCATGAATCTGGACATTCTGTGAAAATCTGTACAGCTGAGAGGTATGGTTAGGAGTCCAAACAGGAGAATGCACTTATTGCAGGCAGTCATAACCCTGGAAGATGGAGAAATGTCTACACTCACAGAAATTTGGCCCACAACCATGGACAGAAACACATACTTACCTGAACACTCATCCTATCACACAGCTAGAACCCAAAATGTGGGCAGCAAAGCCAAAGGAGGTGGAGTATAAATATATGTTAGACGGACACACACCTCCAGGCTGGTTAAACAGTCTGACACACATGAGACACTCAATGTGCAGTCAACTGTTGACAAGACCCATATTCAAATCATAGGTAGTTACAGGCCAACATATATGACTCAGGACATCCACCCCACATACCTGGCCCTCTACAAATCTATCAGGATTCCACCCATCACCCTGATCCTGGCTGATTTATATTACCCAACCATGGATTTGAAATCCAACCATGCCATAACAGGAATGCACAGAGATTCCTCCATCTTAGCAATGCTACAGCCTTAGGACAGCCACTCGATACCCCCACAAGATGGGATACCTATGTCGGACTTGGCAGTAACCAACATGATCAACCACTACAGTACCCCTATGGTATCATCCTCCCTGGCAAGATCTGACAGAAAATGGCTACATATCATATCACCATCACCCCTGACCCCCCTCTAGCCATGGTAAAAGGAAGATGTTCCACAAGCTGATCACAACCACCAGTCGAATGGTATAAACAGCTGAACAGCCCCCTATCCCACTAGAGGAACAGGCACCAACATACAAATGTACAGAAAACAACTATGCCAGCATATATATATATATATATATATATATATATATATATATATATATATACACACACACATACACAAAATCAGGAACACCTGACAGGACAACATCACCATCCACAAGGGAGAGTAAACCGGCCATAGACATCTGCAATAAAGGAACTATATAACACAAGGACAACATTGCTGAACAGGACCAAGAAAGAGCAGGTGCACAATTGGAAGTAATCGCCCCTTAGCCTGAACAAACAAATACGAGCGCCAGTCAAATCCACTAAAGGCAAATCCGAGTCCAAATTGCACACATCTAAGACAAACAATCATAAGTTCTTCCTCACATATGTCTGCATTCCCAAAGGAAGCTCCCAGATCTGTGCAGAACTGCTGGTCAAGGACATTACATACACAAATGCCATAGATATAGCCAATCCACTGGCTGACAGATGCAGTGAAAATGTCTTACCTTTGCCCCCATCATGGAAGCAGGACATCCCCAGTACCTGAACACCCAACCCTTATCACTAGGGAACAGGGCAGCAATACCCTCTCAAAGTCAAGAAGACAGCCTCCATGAGACCTGAAGACAGCCCAGGTTGCAACTTACAGGAACCCAGGCATGAACTGGCAGCATCATTATGCACCCTACACACCCAAACCCTGAGTATTGTCTTTGTCACAGCTGAGTGGCAGACAATCACTGTCATCCCTTCACACCAAGGTGGACTGTTCACCAATCCGGGAAATGAAAGAGACATCATCCTAACAAGTCTGATCTGCAAGGCCATGTAATGGATTATCATGGATCTCATTAACAGGGACATATGCAAAATCCAAATACATTACCCTACACAGTCTGCCATTCTCAGGGGAGGTATGTCAGTGACTCTGGAGGACTTCCCTGAGGCAGCCAACAAAGGCGATGAGGGACAGATGGTGCACCCTGGCCACCTTGACCTGGCCAAAGCCTTACATACTATACCCCATTTGGCCATAGTACATGAACTCTGTTAACTAGGCAGCAATCCATATGTTACCAGATGGGTAGCAAACTGGTTCATTGATAGAACCCACATATTCATAATAGGGGGTAGCCAACTGAAATAGTACACCCGTGCTGTGTGGCATACCCCAGGGATCGGTCCAGGGGCCTCTGGTATATGGGCTATACTTCCCTGAGGTGCAGGCCATAAACTCAGGCCTATGGCTGGCCAAGTAGGCAATTGACTGCAAGCTGGGAACAGACATCAATACCCAAAGTGACATGGACGTCCTACAACAGGGCCCCACCAAAACAAATGACTGATGCCAGAAACATTGTCTCAAGCTGAATGTCTGCAGATGCAGATGCATCAACATCCCCTTTGCGGAGACTGGCGGACCCACATAGTATCAGATTAACAACAATGTCCTACATACACAATCATTAGTGACGCAATTGGACACCCAGGTTGATAGCAACCTGGAGTCTGAGCACCATGTTGCTTCTGTTGTACAGAAAGCTTAATAGATGAGACAACCCAAACATAAGGGTCATCCATCCAGGGACAAAGAGGTCATAAGAACCATGTATGCTAACCTTATTAGGACAATTATTTTTGTTCAATGCCCCCTCTGGCATGTACCTCACCAAGCACATGCAGCAGCTGGAGAGATCACAGAGGTTCCTCACTGGGAGAATGCAGGACCACAAACACCTACCCTACACAGACAGGCTAACAGCACTGTCCCTCTACTCAGTTCCATACAGACTCCACAGAGGTGACCTCTTTCTGGCATACAAAGCAACCCAGACCCCGCCTTAATGGAACTGTTGCGCATCTGGCAGTCAAGGCCCACTCGATCTACCTGTAGGCGCAGCATCAACCTGTTCTGTGATATCAATAGGGCTTATTGTGTGACAGATATGTGTCCCACACATCCCCCATCTGTGGAATACACTCCCTGTCCACACCAAGTCAAGTGCCTCAATACCCCTAGTGAAGTGCCCCCTGTATAAGTGCATGAGAAACAGAACATACAGTC